>NW_012119177.1:1000596-1045567 GCF_000951035.1 Colobus angolensis palliatus | reverse complement strand
ATATATTAAAAATATATATAAATTCAATGTTAAGTATGGACTCATGGAATGCACAGATGGCCTCCTAGTCCTTCCTGGGTCCTAAAAGCTTCCATTATTAAAAGCTCTATACTCATCAAGGGAGAGATAAAATAATCCAAATTATGAGGAAAATATTGGTGGAGTGACTATTCCGAAATGAGGAAAATATTGGTGGAGTGACTATTCTTATCACCAACATTTGGTTTGTTAAACTGATAATGCTGGTAATATAATAAAAACCTCAAGTGATATATTTTTGGCACATGCTGGATCATTTGAACACAGACAAATACATTTAATTCAATTGTCACCTTCAGTGCATATTTTCTGGTTTTACAGGTGTGTTTCTATGCAGGAAGGCTAATGCTATAACAATAGTGAAAAGGTTATTAGAAAGTGTCTTTATAGGGCATTCCTGGAAACATCTCTAGCAATATAGGTACTCATTTTACCAGAAAAGTTGTAAAACAGTTTAAAAAGGTATTAGAAACACAGTGGCATTAGACAAAGCTAACGGAGTTTGTTGGATTGCATTGGTCAAAGGTCCTACTGATTGATAGCAATCAAATCCACTCCTGTAGGAAAATACAGATTGACTCTGTGAAATAGTTATTGGAAGGCCTATGTCTCTAATAATAAAACCTCATGTATCTCATGTTTTTCTAAACTCTGATATGACTCAAAATTGTGAGGCTTCAATGCATTTTGCCAAAGCATATTTTCACCAGATGAAAGAAGCCCTCTGTGGCCCACCAACTGATAACAACCAGATCATTCATGATCTAGAACGTAGAGATCAGTTCTTTTGGAAACAACACCAAAGAAAGACTGTCCTTGAACTCCATCAGAAAGGACCACACCAAGCTCTTTTTTGCAGCACAGCTTCAGGGATTTGAGTCTTGGATCCACATTTCTCAGTTTGAGAGAGCCCTTCCAGACCCTTGGGACTGTACACCCACTGGAGACCTCCAGGTAAAGCTTACTAGGGATGTTTTTTTCCCCCAGAAGAAGATGGCATCCTTGATGTAGACAGCTTTCCCAAAATCATGAATAAAATCTTTTCTCCTCTGTCAACATGAAGTCTTTTCCCCTTTCCTTTTCGGCTCATGTTTCTTTTCTGTTTATACATGGCAATATAATGTGATAATGAAGATTTCATAATCAATTACTTCTGCATGGAACTTAAACTGAGTATTGCATATGTCATGTTAAACCTAAATCCTGACATGATCTTAGAGATACTCTGGTTCATCCTGTAAGAAATTTCACTGATATTCCATGTGCAATATCTAGTTCTTTCTAAACAGGTGGACTTTTAGACTGAAATATTCAGATTGCTTGTTTAAATCTAACAGTAGGCAAAACCTATAATGAGAGTTTGGTAGTTAAATTAAGCCAGAATTGAATTTGAAAAAAAAAAGGAAGACAATTTGACGTTTGTAGGCAAATTTATCACCCTAATCCTTTAGTTGTTAGTATCTTCTACCATACAATGATTAAAAAATGAGGCCTTAGACAAATATTACTAATGCCGACTCATAATGCTGATTCATAATGCACAAGACATCTCAAACAGGAGACTATCTGTAGGGTTCTTCCGGAATATGTTTTTATTTGTGGAGGATTTAACAACCAACCATATATGTGGGCAAATCCATGTCTCAACAATTGCAAAATAAGGAGCCACTGGCAATTAAGGGATTCCAAGGGTACTCCTGTCACTCCATAACTGACTGGAAACTTGATATTGGTCTGCAACTCTTAATTTGAACTATGGAATAAAGAGGAGTTTACCAGCAGGTATGAATTCTTCTTAATGGGTATTGTTGGGTAGAAAATTCCTTCCCTGGCTTTGTATAAATGTAAAGGAGGTTATGCTTAGAAATATGTCTCATGCATTAGTTACTATAGCTGATTCTACTGCAAAGGCTATAATTGTCCAGCAAACTTCTTTAGATTTTCTTACTAAAGGCACATTAGGTAGCCAGATTGCTTTGGACTACCTTTAGGAAGGAATATGTGCACTAGATAACAATCCCTGCTATACTTAAGTAAATTCATCAGGTAGGGTAGAAGCTCAGTTGTAAGAAATCAGCAAGCAAGCTAATTGGTTAAAACAAGTAGAATTTTATTCTGGCTTAATTATTTATATATTTGATTTATGTTGGTTCAATTGATGGATGGAGGCTCCTTCAGTCTCTTAGTATCAGCCTCCTGATAGCCATCATAATAGTCTCCCTGGCACACCTTAACCTCCCCTGAGTCTTAAATCCTCTTATGCAGCTATTCATTCTATGTCAAATGGTCTAACTAAAATTAGAATAATGAAAACATAAAGAGAACATAAATAACCAGTCAACTGTCCTGATGTGTGAATTGTGAATTCCATACTGATACCAAATCAATCAATGATGAAAGTGACAGAGAGTGGTGTCAATGTCCAAGGTTTTGGTCAACCTCTCAAAATTGAGAGGCAGACCAAAAGGTGGGGAATTGTTAAATTAAGTTTGGTCTAAAATTGCCACCATATGTAGCAAACTGCAACTTAGTGTAGTTTGTAAACAAACTGCAACCGAACTTAAGAGTATTTTCTTGTAACAAATATGAGTCTCATCAAATCATGGCAGCTGAGCTTCAGCCAATCACAGGTTGCCAACTGATCAAACCATGCCTATATAAGGCAAATTTCTCATCTATGTCCAAATAAGGCAAATGCTGAGCTGTAACCAATCAAAGTGTTTCTATATGTCACTTTCTTTTTCTGTCTATAAATACTGCCTGCCCAGATCACTGGGTGAAGCTCTCTGAACATCTACTGGTTCAGAATGATGCTGATTAATGAATCATTCATTGCTTAAGTGAATTCTGCCACATTTATCTATCTACAGTTTTTCTTGTAACAGTGTCTATGATTAAATAATAAAGGTCATCTACATATTTATATTTTATTTTGTCTTCTACAATTAGGAAAATGTGTTGCCTGTTGCTTGCTTGTTTGTTGTTTGTGCCTTCATGCAAGGCTTTTTTCCTCAAAATTTTCCGTTTCTTCATAAAACACCTTTTTAAGCCTGATCATGTTAAAATATTTACACATCCTCATTATAATCTCCAATGGTTAGGCTTATTATTTAATATAAAGATTGAAAAATACTCTAGAAGAAGAAAAATATATAAATAATGCCCAGAATTATTTAGCATATTAAATAAAGATACTTTAAAGATACATTCTTACCTGTCTTCAAAACTTTTGATAGTATCTGCCAAGGTTGAAGTATGTGCAGCCCATAAGTACTTCAACAGATCATCAAACTTACTAAAAGGTGACTGCAAATACTAAGGTAAAGAAGTCAAATGTATTAATATTTAAGCAACCATACAACACTTCTCCCTGAAATTTAGTCATGTTCAGATATATAATTTAGCAATATTCTACATAAAAGAAGAATTTTATTTCTAAGTAAAAATATGTATATGGCCTTAATGTCTAACACTCTTTAAAGAACACAAAAATATTCATTAGTTTTAATAATAGCATATGCATCTATAAGTATTGAACTTCAAGTATTTTCAGACTTTATATTTTATACAGATCATAAGGTCTTTATTTTTTCCTATTAACACTGCTAAAATTACCATAAAATCATGAGTAACAAAAATATCTTATTAAAATGTTTCATTAGATCTGAACTAATGCAATAATCTACTAAAGTATTAGTAAATATATCTTTTCTTCATTGATTTTAGTCAAATTTCTTCTAATATCCTAGTGGACATGAAGATTCAATTAATCAGAATAGCCTCTTCACCATTCAGCCAAATATCCTGTATGTTCACCATTTTTTATAATGTATTTGAGGCAAGAAGAATGGATAGATTTATGTCAATGCTGTATTGAGGCAGTAGGTATTAATTACTCATAACACTCTACTATACAATATATTATTAATATATCATGCATAGCAATTTACATTTGCATACTAAGGAAAATATTATGCAATGCACAAAAAAATCCTAGATGAAATGATAGGACAAAATAAATCCTCTTCCTATCTCCTAAGATAATAAAGAAGGAACCTGGTAAAAGGTGTTCCACTTGTTCATTGTCTCAAGGAAAGATGAACGACAACTAGAAATATCATAACAAAACTTCCTCTCATTCTTGGGTGGGGGCAAAAGCCTGACTTGGTCTGATGATATCCCCATTATACCAGAATCAACCGCAGCAAGAAAGGGTAATGAAGACAGAAAATAATTCAAATCTGTAAGAACAAAAGATTTATTATTACCACAAGCACTAACAAATTTCAAAGAGAATATTTTTAAGGAAGGTATAAGTCATTAAAAAAATTCACAGACCCAGAAACATGATAAAAGCTAAACGCTAGGAAAAAAATATTGAGCAAAAATCCCCCTAAGGGTCAAATACATAACTTTGATTGTGTTTCTGTTAATAACCCCATAATCATAAATATATAACATGTTGGCTAAAGTAGTTGACTATGATATTTTAAAACAAAGAGTAATTTTAATGGATTTCATAATAGTCACTTTTCAAAGTATTAAGTAGAAATGGAAGAAAGTTATCAACTTTTCCTCAGAATGGTACAAAACCTCTCGTTAACGGTTTTATTGTGAATTGTATTTGTAGTTTTCTCTAAAATATTTTAACATGATTATAGCTTTGGTAAATGAATGTTTTCTATTTTATATAGGTAAATTTAATTTGTAACCATGATATAACTACATTTTTATCTTATTTTATGCCTTTAAAGCAAAAATTTTGGATAAGTTTTGACAATAGATCATTGGATAATTGGACTGACAATCAAAGAAGACTATTTTTACATTTTTAAAAATTTTACCTATGTATAACCTATTCCAGCAGACTCAGACATTTTCATTAGTTGGATATTAGGCTCATACTGATTTCCACTAGAAATCAGTGATGTAGAATATTTCATCCTAGACAGGCATTTCTGAATGGAGTCCTATGCCACAGTGTAGCTGGCTAATCCTCCAAACTACTAAACCAATCTAAGAATAACAAACTCTGAATTCTAGCTCTGCGGCCACTACTATTTGTGGGTCTTTTAAAAGAACAATTAGGGGTAGGAAGAGGAAAATGCTTAAGGATACATATGATGTGTGTCACTCTGAAAAAGTGAAATTTGATGTGGTCATGTTTCTAACTATTGGGAAATACCTCTAAGGATTTGTGGTATAAATTGTTTTCATTACTAAAGTATAAAATTAAATGAAAGAATTAGAAAATACCTTCTGGTTATTTTAGCATTAAAGTATATGATTAAAGCCTGAGATTACTGATTGGTATAATGAATTGCAGTAGGTATTAATCTCTGGCATGTTTATAGGTTTCAATATTAACCACATCTGGTCTGAGCAAAATGAAAAAGCATCATTTGTCTTGATGTCTCACTTCTTATCATTCCTTATTCTGGAGATTCTTTGTCATCAGTTGGACCTCCCACCTAACTGCCAGAACTGGCCCCTCAGAGGCCATTGCTTTTGCAGAATCTTATTTTCGTCATTCTGTGAAAAGCTGGGTATGTCCTAAGGAATCACTATTGACATTGTGGCTGTTAAATCTCTTAATGTGACCTAAAGATCATAAGGTACATGGTGAAACAGATTCCTTTTTAAAATAGGAACAAGATTGTTTTAGTTCTGTCTCTGTCCCTAAGATTTTAGGTTTGAATGCTTTCTTTCAGGGAAGGTTAATATCTATTTTGCCACTTAAACGAACATACCAGCCCACCAACTGTCCACAGAGATGCACATATGATCTCCAGATTCATAGCCACAGTTTGTCTGTCGGGTTGGATCAGCTAATCTGCCTGGAGGAGAGAGGATGCACAGTTGTATTTATTATATACATTTTGGAACTGGCTGTAACTATTGCTTAACCACATAGATTTTGTTTGTAGATACAAAAGCATTTATTTCTGAATGATATATGTTGGTATTTCCACCATTCTTTTCTATCTTTTATTTTTTAGACCCCAATGAATTTCTTTTCTTTTCCTTAACAACAACACAGTTTTCTACTTTTGAATTATAGGTCCTAAATATTATTTGCTTTTGTAAGGATTCTCTCTTCTATTTCCTCCTCTACCTCCTAATCGAAACTATGAGGCAATATGCATACACATAAAAAGAGATGGTCGAGAGTCAAAACAAATCCCTGCTCCACCACTCACTAGCTTGACTTTATCTAAATAACCTCTAATGCCTTAGTTTTCTCATCTACGACATGGGGATAATAATATTAACTACATTATAAGGCTGTGATGTGAGGTGAGAAAAAGCACCAAAAGTGTTTCACCTGTAATATACATTATGTAAATATTAGAAAATAATCATTGTTTTTCTTCCAAATGAAATTGCTCTTTTCTTAACCTCTTTCTCACACACAATATTTTCTTTATTGGCTGTGTTATCAGTGTGGACTGGGAAACAGGCACCACTCTTTCTCATTGTTGAGCTTCTATCAACCAGAACAAAAGTATCTTTCAATTCATGCATATTTTATCCCAAAATGTAACTTCTCTCTATACACTGTAAGGTACTTTATTTCCAAGAGGAAGCAAACGTTTTACAGAGAAAGATCCTCATGAACAACGTGATGATTCTTTATAACCTCTTATCATAATTAGAACTTTAAGAAATTCAAACTAATTTGACATCACTTTGTATATCCCCTTGACTGTTCAGTTCATCTCATTGCTTAGAAAGGAGTGTGGCACTTAGTGGAATTTCAATAAATATTTGTGAAATGCTCAGTAGATGAGATGTGATGTCTTTTAACAGGTGATAACTATGTCTTATACCTCATTGAACTTTCTAAAAATAACGCACAACCCACAAAAGAAGGATTTATGAGTAAGGAGAAGGATAGGTAGAAAAACAAAGATTATAAGGGAAAAGAGAGCAAGATAAAGAATCAATTTTTAAAAACATGGTAGGGTATATACAGAGTACAATTTCCCAAACACTTCTTAGGTCTACTGGTAGATCATTACAACGAAAACAAGAGTCATTCTTACCTGTCCTATATTGCCAGCCATACTGCAGAGGCAACCCCCATAAAATATTTTGTTCATTTTCTGGTGCAAATTTTGCAAAATACCTGGCCGTCTGGTTCAACAGGATTTTATACATCCCCATTCTCTCAAGGTATACCCACGGATTAATAATGTACATGCTGTTCTCCACCCTGTAGTCACTGAGCTGACCAGGACTCTCCTTCCACAGAGGGGGCTCTATATCTGAGAGATTGGAAGTCCCTGCTAAAGAAGCAGAAAAGTAACCAACTAGTACACAAAGCCAGGAAGGAAGAAAAGCCATTGTGCTAGAGCTGGGGATTGAGACTGTGGCAGGGCTTTTATTGGAGAATGGAAGAGGAAGTCATGATATTTGATTACCTGACTTTGCTTTTTTTTTTTTTTTTTTTTTCCTGGATAGGGTGAAAATGTAGAGGAAATTGATGTATTAGCTAACATTTAGTATAATTATATTTTCCAGCCTCTTCAGTGTCAGAATACTGTGTCAGAACCTAAATACAAGGTTAGGCTTGTTTATAATGTTTTAGATAAAACTATTTATCAACAAAAACCTTCCAGAAGTTTCCCAGGCTACATTGTGACTACAAAATACATCAGAAATGGCTTTTGAAGCTTCCCTCTCATAAAAAGACTTTAACATATTTCATGGAAAATATTAAATAGCAGAAGATGGAAATATTAGGATTTATAATAATGTGCAAACGTGTAGTAGAAAATATGTGTGATCCAGTTGTAATACAACTTTCTGCTTCAAGAAAGAAACTTAAAGAATATCTAATTAGCTCAATTCAATAGTGAAAGTCAGTCTACTGGAAAAAAAACATGCTAGCTAATTCTTAATATCTATTTTTCATTCTTTATTAGTAAAAGAATCATAGAATTTTAGCTGGGAATATGGTTTCCCAGAATTAAGGCTAAATTTCCAGTTTTCTTTGCACAAGCAACCACATGACTAAGTGTGGACCACAGAAATATAAAGAGAAATAGTGTCCACAGTTTCTGGGACATGTCCTGAGATGGAGGGCACATGTCAATTCCTCTTCCCTTCCTCCATGTTGTGGTTTGGATTATTGATGTGATGGTTGAAATTCAATCCCAACACCTAAACACAAGGCACTATCTTAGGGATGAAAGAATGCAAAGTTAGTGGTGGCTTGAGTCCCAGAGAACTGTGGAGCCATGAGATGCCCCTGAATTCCTACATCTGAGTTTTGCCTAAGCAGGAAACACCCTGCTCTCTTGTTTCAACCAGTTATTGAGGTTTTATTCACACATTGTCAAAATTCTTGCCTTATTAATAGGTAATGCATCTGAAAACTCAATTATTCACATAATTAGATTCATATGCTTCATAGTAGGTCAATGGTAGTGCTTGCTCCTGGCATGGTCCATATTAAACATCCCACAGCATGATTCCACTCTTTTTTCCTGTCATATTATTTACCCAATAGCCATTTGATAATTAATACATTTTCCAGAATATTAATATAAAAGGGAATGATAGGAATTGCTATTGTAGATGAAGAATGCAATCATTCTGGAATTTTAAAAGTATATTAAATCTTTATAAGAATAAATACATGAATATGTACTATCAGATATGTTTCTCTAAAACCAAATGCCAGATTGTTCTCAATGGAGAAATCTTAAGAGCACTCCCTTTAAAGTCAGAAATAAGGAAAAATGACCACCAGCATTATAATCATTTAACTTTTGTTGGAGGATACCAAACAATAAAGTTATTAAAGATAAATACATTAGAAGTATAAAATTGAGAATGAAGATGTGCTAGTACATTTTTTATAGATGACATGACAATGTTCAGAAAATATAAGAGAATAATCTGGAAGAGTAACTACAAAGAAAAAATTTACTAAAGTGGTTAAGAACTAAATTACTATATATAAATCAATAGCTTTTATATATAAAAGCAATTGGGAAATATAATAGATGAAATGGAAGAAAAGTCCACATTTTAATGTCAACAAAAGGGCCAACATATAAGTGTCTAATTATGATAGATCTGTTTGGAAAAATCTTTAAGACTACAAAAAAATTGAACAGTTTTAAAATCATACAATGTTTCTCAATAGACTCAACCTTATCAACATGTTAATTTAAAAATTTGTACAATAAATGAGAAATATTAATTAACAGGATTTTTAGATGTGTTTTCTAGAAGATTTTTAGAACCACTGAGGCTAAAATTTGTCAAAAAAAAAATTGTGAAGAAAATAGAAAAACTCTAATAATAATGGATAATAGTAGTGAAAGGAAACTTTCCACAACAGGTATTAGAAGACTATTACAAGCCCTCAAAAATTAAAGTAATACCCCACAGTCATTGATGTAATAGTGTAACCAGTTACTCGTTAAATAAAACAGAAATACTGAACTATATTGGAGAAAGATTTTAAACGAAGACCAAAATATAATGAGAATTTAATGAGGAGCTATACTGGAACTAGATCTAGACATTGCTTCTATGTCCACTGGTGGGGTAATTATTGGAATCCCCATATACAGTGGGAACAAAGTAAGAGTACATCTTGATGGAAAGATATTTGTTAAAGGTATAAAAGAAATAATGTCAATAGTAGCATCTGGATCTTCTCGTGCAAAATTATTAATAGAAGAGGAAATAAGTTAGACGCTTACAAACAAACCTCAAGTGAACATAAAACATATCATGGCATGCACTGATAGTCGCATAACCTGATACTCACTCTTCTCTTATTTCTTTGTAAGAACACCCTTAATCCTTAGCACAACACAGTCTTCCTGGAACAGAGATTATATTAATTAGTCTCACTGCTTGATGTAGCTACATGATAAAGCTGTGGCCAAGTTGTTAAGTTGCAGCTTTCAAGGAATCTGCTTTATACATTGTCCTTTATTCTTTGTTATTTCTTCCTCTGCTGGCTGGAATGTAAATGTAACTAGAGACTGATGCTGTCTTAGATTATGAAGGAGCAAGGAAAGGTAGGAGAACAATAAAACAGAACACTTTTGATTTCTAGTCTCTACAGCTCTAGATTGTCTGCTTCTGATTGCTGTCTCTACAAAAGAAATAAAATTTCAATTTAAAGCAATAATATATTTTTTGCTAGATTTGTACTGCTTGGAGAACCTAATCTGAACAGACATTCTAATTTTCTCTTTTAACATTTCTGAACCTCATTTTTTCTTAACTATAAAGTAGAAATAGTGTTACATGCTCCTAAATCCATTAATTATAACTCCTTTTCAAGGTAAGCTTCTGATATTTGGGAAGATAATTTGTATTAGATATTGGATAGACAATTACATGTTTGAGTCACACACATACAATTACTCAAACTCAAAAAGGTCAATGGGAAATAAATACTAATATCTCAATTTACCAATAATAGCTAAGACTTATCAGGGTTAAGGATTTACCCTAAATCACATACAGGTCCCAGATGAGAAAGCCTAATTTTGATCCCAGGCCTGCCTGATGTCAAAGCCAGGGCACTTGTAGGCTGTGTTGTATTGTGCCACAAAATAATGATGCAAATAACATTACAGGGAAATTTTAGCTTATTTAGGAGAAGAAATTTTGTTCAAAAAAATCTGCATTTTTATGGCACTTGAAGATGTTTTATTCATTTTCCTAGAATGCTGATTGCAAGTGTATATTTATTTATTTATTTATTTATTTATTTATTTATTTATTTATTTATTTTGAGACGAAGCCTTGCTCTGTTGTCTAGGCTGGAGTGCAGTGGCGCTATCTCCGCTCACTGCAAACTCCGCCTCCTGGGTTCACACCACTTTCCTGCTTCAGCCTCCCGAGTAGCTGGGACTACAGGCGCCCACCACAGCGCCCGGCTAATTTTTTGTATTTTTAGTAGAGATGGGGTTTCACCGTGTTAGCCAGAATGGTCTCGATCTCCTGACCTCGTGATCCGTCCTCCTCGGCCTCCCAAAGTGCTGGGATTACAGGCGTGAGACACCGCGCCCGGACGCAAGTGTATATTTAGATGGTCATGTTGAGGCAACTGTCAGGAGATTGAAGCCAGGGGAACTGTAATGTCAACTTAAGTTTGTTACTAGCAGTGTGAACTTGAGGACTCTAAATTTGCTCCTCTACAAAAAGAGAATAGTAAAACCATTCTTTCTTATTACACAGAGGAATGGAAAAACCTAAATAAGAAGATGTAGGCAAAAGGAGTAAAAGAGTATAAAACTATGTAAAAATTTTTAAAGCCTTTTCATTAAAATTAAACAACCACTCTGGAATATGTTTGATCCATTTCTATATTCTTTTGAATATGTGCCTTGACTTATTAATGATTTGGTTATGTTATTGAATTAGTTCAATGCAGTCATTGTCCTCTTCCTTTTCCCATCCTCAGTAACAGTAGAAAAACTTGGATTATTTTGTATACAAAACACACAGCTCATGGTCACACAGGTAGAATGGCAAGAATCAAAAATGTTTAAAAAACTGACAAAAAGACAAGCTGTGGTTAACTTTCCTAACATAAAATAAACGTTCTTGGCAAATATTCCAAAATACTTAACTGATTGACACTTACGAAGCAGCATTATCTTACAGTTAATTTGGGGGGTTATATTACCTATATTTATACAAGCATTTTAGTATATCAGAGTAATTATATCTTTCCTGATTAAATATCCTATGAGTATACTTTTTTCTCTGAAAGTGGTCCCTATTTACTCCAGTGTAAAAGGATTTTCACGCTTTTCCTTATGATGAAATATTGAGAATGAAAGTAAAAAAGAAACTACCAACATGACATCTTCCTTGGAAGAAGGATATGAATACATTTGAAAATCACAGACTATGAAACATATTTATCAAATAGTATAAAATATACTACACATGAAGACAAAGATATTTACTGAACTCCTTGATGTAACATAGGTAATGCCTTACCTTTTTGTCAGGTCTAGAGTCAAACATGGAATATAACTAGATAAGTGATTTTAAAATATCATACTAGAGATACGATTTAAAATCTTCACTGAAAGATAAATCAGGCCAACGTGTGACTCTGATTATCTATAATTTTTCCTCTTTGAGAGAGGACACTGTCAGATGTGCAAGTTTGTAAAGGAGGGAAAAGAAGGGGAAGTCACCAGATAATACAACTAAGAGCTGATGAGATGAGGGATTTTACTGTATGCTGCCCCAAATACCTGGATCCTGTTAATTACCCAGACAGAATTCGAAATATATCAATTCAGACAGTTAAGGAGAGACATGATGGTGGAAAAAAATAAATACACATTTGAGAGAGATTTATTAGGGCAGCTGTGTTTAACCAAAGCTATAGGCTTTCCTAGTTCATTCTTCCTCTGTCCTTTCTTCAGATATTCCTAAACTGACCCCATTCAAGATAACCATAATCTTAGCAAGCAATGATAGGTCATAACAGAAATTGGAAAGTATATATTAATAAAATGAAAAAATATCCTTAAAAGATATTTTGGGGGAAAAATGGGGAAGTAATACAATTAAAATATAAACAACTTATATCACACGAGAAACTGTACTAGAAGACAGAAAAAGAGTTCAGACACAATGAAACCATAGGGGCACAGGGAGGAGAACACCACACACCCAGGGTCTGTCGGCGGGTGGAGGGCTAGGGGAGGGACAGCATTAGGAGAAATACCTAATGTAGACATGGGCAGGTAATATTTACAGAAAGAAAAAGGATGTGACATACAGAAACAGTTTGATTGATTCCAGCTCAGCATTTGCCTTATTTGGGCATGGTCTGATCAGTTGACAGCCTATAATTGGCTGAATTTTGGTTGTGACGATTGGCTGAGATTCAGCTACTTGTTAAAAGAATATACTCAAATTATGTTGCAGTTTGTATATACTGAGTTAGGTTGCAGTTTACTACAGAGACATTCAAAGTACAGAGGTAATTGTGGAAGAAATCTATTTAGTTTAATACTACTCTTTATCTTTGTATTTCACATTTGGTAATTTCTAGTGAACTATTTTTAAGTTCAATGACATCCTTGCCTCATCTGTGTTGAGTTTATGAATGAGCCAGTCATAGGCATTTTTTATCTCTGTTACTGTGCTTTAGATTGCTAGCATTTCTATTTGATTTCTTATAATTTCTCTCACTAAGATGAAACTACACATATGATCTTGTGTGTTGACCCTCTTTTCAAATGGAGCCTTTAGCATAATAAATTTAAATTCTTATGTCGTATTTTGAGTCTAGTGTTAATTCATTTGTGTCTTGGGAATATGTTTGTTTCCTAGGCTTTTCATATACCTCCTAATTTTGGTTGACCATCTACACCTTGTGTAGACAATAGAAAATGAGATAAATAGATTTTTGCTTGGATCCAGGCATATCTTTCCTTCTGTTAGATCTTTCTTTAGCACAAGGGTTTTGTGTTAATCTAACTGAGCTGGATATGAGAATTTTTGTTTCTCTGGTTATACTCCGTGAACCACAGACCTCAAATTCCTCTCCTGGAGCTGGTTTGTCAGAGAATTTTTCTTAATATCTTCTCCTTGTTCAGGCTTAGGCTTTCCCACTGTGATGAAATTCAGAAATTACATCTCTTGTAGCTTGCCAGCACTATTTCATGTTTACCTTCCCTGGACATTTTTTATCCTGGTGAAGTAGAATACAGGGGTCATAGCACAAAACTCCATTAGGACCCTTTATCTCCTATTGCCAACAACTCTACAGATTAAGCCTTTTTCCCTCATAGTGGGAATAGGGCAGGACCTCACTCTGTCGACCAGGCTGGAGTGCAGTGGTGCAATCTCAGCTCATTGGAACCTCCACTTCCCATGCTCAAGCTATCCTCTTGCCTCAGTCTCCCAAGTACAGAAGGACTACAGGCATGCCACTATGCCTGACTAATATTTGGGTTTGTTTGTTTGTAGGGCAGGGTTTCACCATGTTGCCCAGGCTAGTCTCAAACTCCTAGGCTCAAGAGATCCACCCAATGCCTCAGCCTCCCACCGTGCTGGGATTACAGGGAGCATTAGCAACACACATGGTCCCAGTATTTTTCACTAGTGAAGTTTATGTGAGGTGAAAGGAAAGAGGAAACAGGAAGATTGCTCCCTGGTGTTCGGATTGGCATAAGATTTACATGATGTCAATTTAATTTCCACATTCACTATATATACCTAATGGTAGAGGTGAGGTATAACTCTTCCTTGATTTGCCTTTCATGGCAGCTATCTCCCCCTTTCCTCTTGAACTTATGTCTTTTGATAGCTTCAGTGTTTTCTTTCCTCAGAATTCAATACAACCTGTCTTTATACAAAGGTAGGTTAATATTTATTGTTCCTTTTCATGTGTTGTTAGTTCTAAGTTTCTAGTTCATTAATTGATTTCTTGAGAAACACATACAATGGTATCTTGCCTGCCCTTTATTGTTCAAACAAAAACTGTTTCCAAAGTCTTCATGTTCTTTTCCTTAATCATAATCAACAGCTAGAGGCATACCATTCTGCCAGCAAAAAATCACTTTTTTCCAAATTTTCAATAAAATGGTAGTATCAAACATTTTCAATCACATGTGACTTCTTTCAAATACCTAAACTTAGAGTCCCTTAGACTCACCTTTTCTTTGCTACACTGAAAATTTGTTGAGCTTCTTCCATTGTGTCCTCTGCTCCATTTTAAATAATGGACAAATATAGTCCTCACTGTCTTCACAGACATTTTATCTATTTATATCTCTTTGACTTAACTGACAGTTATTATACCTTTTCCTTGACACACTCTTTTCTCCAGTAGGTAGCTCCTGGGCATGCTCATTCACATGCAGCTCATAAATCATGGGGCAGATTTAACAAGATGCAAGCTACTCCCATTAAATGCCCTATTCACACCATGTTATATCACCATCAACGCTATCGACTTTCACTCTACTCTTCTGGTGATTGCCAGGGATTTGTAATAATACTTTCCCTAGATTAAGTAAACAATTTGATACCTCACTCTCTGGTTTTTATTCATATCTTCAACAACTAATTATATTAAGAGAATCAAAACTAGTTCTCAAAATTATTCAGTAGTAATAGGAACACTGTCCATGATGGTTTTGACATTTGCTCTCTACTGATAATGTGGATCCATAATCGTGTATGAGTAAGACAACTGTGGTAGATGCGAAGTAGTCACAAATATTTGCAGCTCTACTCATGAGAAATAACACTCATTTCTCTGCTTCTTCAGTTATAATAATCTGTGATTTGCTTTCGTCAATAAAATGTGGTAAAAGTGATGCTGAGTCACTTTCAAGCCTAAGATTGAGAGGTCTTATAGTTTCTGCTCTTGCCCTCTTAGAATACAGACACCAAGTGAACAAACTCCAGTTTGTTGAGGAAGCATTACTAGAAAACCAAGTGACAGCCAGACAACCAGAAGACATGAGACTATCCTAGGCCATCCAGCTTCAGTCTAGTCATCACGTGACTAAAGCTACATGAGTAAGCCCAGATGTAACGAATAAACCTGTCCATCTGAGTCCAATCCAAATTGCTGACCCACAGACTGCAAGCTCATAAATGTGTTTACAAGACACAGAATTGGGGGGTAGTTTGTAACAGCGGTAAATAACTCACCCAAACAGCAAGGGAGTTTGAAAATCAGCAGTTTTTTTAGATTTTAAAAATGTAATATAAGTATCATGTAACACCTTGAGTAGAGGCTGAAATAGGATCCTGTAATCAAACACATGAAAGTTTCTGCAATGAAATATATGAACAGTAACACTTAAGGAGCTAAAGACTATAAATCATTATGGTTTGTTTATGTAATACTGAGCTGATTAAAAAAAGTAATAGTCTTTTTAACTTCATTTCATGAAGAATAAAATTTGAAATTTAAAATGATCAATTAGGTCTATAGCTTATCCGAAATACACTTTGTTATCCATCATAAAAATTACATACAAATCTCCCTTTACAACATTCACTAATTCACATGGTGATACTGTGTATTATTCTATTATAATGGTGACAGCTGAGTAGACACTATGATTTTTATAGAACAGTCAATAGAAATTTAAGAAATTTTATTTGCTATATCACAGATCTTTAGAGTTTATTTATTTTGCATACCTGAAACTTTGTACACTTTTACTATTATCTTGCCATTTCCCTTTTCCCTCGACCCATGGCAAACACCATTCTACCCTCTGCTTCTATGAGTTCAACATTATAAGACTGCATTTAAGTGAGATCATACAGTATTTGTCTTTCTGTGTCTGGCTTATTTCACTTAGCATAAAGTCCTCCAGGTTCATTCGTATTGTTGCAAATGGCAGGATTTTCCTCAGTTTTTAAGGCTGAATAACATTCAGTTGAATGTGAATGTATTTATAAATGTGGTATGTGTCTGTGCACACACACATATACATACTGTATTTTCTTTATTCATTTATCTGCTAGTGGACATTAAGATTATTTCTATATCTTGACTATTATTAATAATGCTGCAATGAACATAGGACTGCAGATCTACTGTACAGTATAGTGCCTATAGCTAACAATACTGATCATACAATTAAAATTTGTTAAGACAATTGATTTTGGCTAAGTGTTCCTACCATACGTAAACAAATATAATGATAGTAATTATAAAGGGGGCAGGAGAAAACTTTGAGAGTTGACAGATTCATCTATGGCCTTGATGATGGTGATGGTTTCCTGGGTTTATACTTATCTCCAAACTCATGAAGTTGTATGTGTTAAATATGTAGAGCTTTTTACATGTCAATAACACCTAATAAAGTATTTTTTAAAGAACTCTTATTTATCATATTGAAGTTATTTTTCTATATGGGGTTCATTTATTTTCCTCTTCTCCTATGAAGAAGCTTCATAGTCCCTTCTGATTATATAGTTATTTTAAGCATTCCACAGATTTTTCTGGTACTTAAACAAATTGCTGAAATTAACAGGACATTAGTATCTTTGAAAATTCTAGTGGAATTCATGTGTATCCTGGTTTTGGGGTTAAAAACAAAAAAAAACAAAAAAAAAACATGCTCTTGGGCTTCCACTCTGTCCACCAGCTCATTTAGGCAGGCGCGCACACACACACACACGCACATACACACTTCTAACAGGGAGACTGGCAAAGGTTTGTAAAAAGCTCTTTTTTCTAAGACATACTTTAAAATTAATGAGTTTGCTAATACACTGGCATGGAAGAATGAAGCGTGTACATAGGAGATAAACGCACACTGATTAAAGATTAATTGCTACAGTTATTGGAGAAATTATTCTGATAGCAAAGTTGAAAGGAAATAACATAGTAATTAACAAACGATATATGACCATCTCTCCCTTGTTTTTCACCTTGAAGGAAGGATTCCTTCATTTTTCACCCAATCTATTCCCATGCTTTTTGTTGTTGGTTCTTTCCTAACTTTAAAGAGCCCCAAGGCCTTACATTTCAAAACCAATCATGCCTTCCCAAGAGTCCCCCAAAGTCTTAACTCATTTCAGCATTAACTCAAAAGTCCACAGTCCAAAGTCTCATCTGAGACAAGGCAAGTTCCTTCTGCCTATGAGCCTGTAAAATCAAAAGTAAGTTAGTTACTTCCTAGATACAATGGTGATACAGGCATTGGGTAAATACAGTTATTGCAAATGGGAGAAACTCACCAAAACAAAGGGGCTATAGGCCCCATGCAAGTCCAAAATACAGCAGAGCAGTCTAATCTTAAAGTTCCAAAATGATCTCCTTTGACTCCATGTCTCACATTCAGATCACATTGAAGCAAGAGGTGGGTTCCCATGGTCTGGGCAGTTCTGCCCCTGTGGCTTTGCAGGGTACAGCCTCCCTCCCTGCTGCTTTCATGGGTTGGTATTGAGTGTCTGCAGCTTTTCCAGGTGCATGGTGCCAGCTGTCAGTGGATCTACCATTCTGGGGTCTGGAGGACAGTGGCCCTCTTCTCACAGCTCCACTAGGCAGTACCCCAGTAGGGACTCCATGTGAGGGCTTTGACCCCACATTTCCCATCTGCACTACCCTAGCAGATATTCTCCATGATAGCCCCACCCCTGTAGCAAACTTTTGCCTGGACATCCAAGCATTTCCATACATCCTGTGAAATCCAGGTGAAGGTTCCCAAATCCCAATTCTTGACTTCTGTGTACTGGCAGGCTCAACACCACATGGAAGCTGCCAAGGCTTGGGACTTACAACCTCAGAAATCATTGCCTGAGCTCTCTATTGGCCTCTTTTCGCCATGGATGGAACAGCTGGGACACAGGACACCAAATCCCTATGCTGCAAACAGCACAGGGACCCTGGGCCCAGCCAACAAAATCACTTTTTCCTCCTAGGTCTCCAGGTCTGTGACAGGATGATATGCCATAAAGACCTCTGACATGACCTGGAGACATTTTCCCCATTGTCTTGGGGATTAGCATTGGGTTTCTGGTTACTTAAAGCAAATTTCTACAGTCAGCTTGAATTTCTCCTCAGAAACTGGGATTTTCTTTTCTATTGCATTGCAAATTTTCCAAACTTTTATGCTGTGCTTCCCTTTTAAAACTAAATGCATAGGCTGGGTGTTGTGGCTCATGCCTGTAATCCCAGCACTTTGGGAGGCTGAGGCAGGCAGATAACGAGGTCAGAAGATTGAGACCATCCTGGCTAACACAGTGAAACCCTGTCCCTACTAAAAATACAAAAATTAGCTGGGCGTGGTGGCATGTGCCTGTAGTCCCAGCTACTCGGGAAACTGAGGCAGACTTGTTTGAACCCAGAAGGCAAGATTACTGCCCAAGGTAATTTACAGATTCAATGCCATCCCCATCAAGCTACCAATGACTTTCTTCACAGAATTGAAAACAACTACTTTAAAGTTCATATGGAAACAACGAAGATCCTGCATTGCCAAGACAATCCTAAGCCAAAGAACAAAGCTGGAGGCATCACGCTACCTGACTTCAAACTATACTACAAGACTACAGTAACCAAAACAGGATGGTACTGGTACCAGGACAGATATATAGACCAATGGAACAGAACAGAGACCTAAGAAATAACACCACACATCTACAACCATCTGATCTTTAACAAACCTGAAAAAAACAAGAAATGGGGAGACGTTTCCCTATTTAATAATTCGTGCTGGGAATACTGGCTACCCATATATAGAAAGCTGAAACTGCATGCCTTCCTTACAGCTTATACAAAAATTAATTCAAGTTGGATTAAAGATTTAAATTATAGACCTAAAACCATAAAAACCCTATAAGAAAACCTAGGCAATACAGTCAGGGCATAGGCATGGGCAAGAACTTCATTACTAAAATACCAAAAGCAATGGCAACAAAAGTCAAAATAGAAAAATAGGATCTAATTAAACTAAAGAGCTTCTGCATGGCAAAAGAAACTACCATCAGAGTGAACAGGCAAACTACAGAATGGGAGAAAATTTTTGCAATCTACCCATCTGACAAAGGGCTAATATCCAGAATCTACACAGAACTCAAACGTATTTACAAGAATAAAACAATCTCATCAGAAAGTGGGCAAAGGATACAAACAGACACTTCTCAAAAGAAGACATCTGTGCAGCCAACAGACACATGAAATAATGCTCATAATCACTGATCATCAGAGAAATGCAAATCAAAACCATGATGAGACACCATCTCACATGAGTTATAATGGTAATCATTAAAAAATCAAGAAACAACAGATTCTGGAGAGGGTGTGGAGAAATAGGAACGCTTTTACGCTGTTGTTGGGAGTGTAAATTAGTTCAACCATTGTGGAAGACAGTGTAGCAATCCCTCAAAGATCTAGAAGTAGAAATACCGTTTGACCCAGCAATCCCATTACTAGGTATATACCCAAAGGATTATAAATCATGCTACTATAAAGACACATGCACACGTATGTTTATTGGAGCACTATTCACAATAGGAAAGACTTGGAACCAACTCAAATGTCCATCAATAATAGACTGGATTAAGCAAATATGGAACATATACACCATGGAATACTACACAGCCATAAAAAAAGATGAGTTCATGTCCTTCGCAGGGATATGGATGAAGCTGGAAACCATTTCTCAGCAAACTATCACAAGGACAGAAAACCAAACACCACATGTTCTCAGTCATAGGTGGGAATTGAGCAATGAGATCACTTGGACACAGGGCAGGGATCATCACACAGCAGGGCCTGTCAGGGGGTAGGGGTATGGGGGAGGGATAGCATTAGGAGAAATACTTAATGTAAATGACTAATTGATGAGTGCAGTAAACAAACATGGCACATGTGTACCTATGTGTCAAATCTGCACGTTGTACACATGTACCCTAGAACTTAAAGTATAAAAAAAGAAAAGAAAAAGAAATTAATTCTAGACAAAAATAAAACTGAATATCTTTAACAGAACACAAGTCACCTCTTGAATGCTTTGCTGCTTATAAATTTCTTCTGCCAGATACCTTAAATCATCTCTCTCAAGTTCAAAGTTCCACAAATCTCTAGGGCAGGGACAAAATATCACCAGTCTCTTTGCTAAAACATAACAACAGTCACCTTTGCCCCAGTTCCCAACAAGTTTCTCATCTCCATCTGAGACCACCTTATCCTGGATTTCATTGTCCACATCATTACCAGAATTTTGGTCAAAGCTATTAAACAAGTCTCTAGGGAATTCCAAGCTTTCGCACATTTTCCTGTCTTCTTCTGAGCACTACAAATTGTTCCAATCCCTGCCTGTTACCCAGTTCCAAAATTGCTTCCATATTTTTGGATATCTTTTCAGCAACGTCCCACTGTACTGGTACCAATTAACTGTATTAGTCCAATCTCACACTGTGATAAAGAGATACCTGAGACCGGGAAATTTACAAAAGGAAGAGGTTTAATGGACTTACAGTTACACATGGCTGGGGAAGCCTCACAATCACTGCAGAAGGGAAGGAGGAACAAGTCACATCTTACATGGGTGGCATCAGGCAAAGAGAGATAGCTAGTGCAGGGGAACTCTTCTTTATAAAACTCCGAGATCTTGAGAAACTTATTCACTATCATAACAACAGCACAGGAAAGGCCTGCCCCCATGAGTCAATTACCTCCTGCTGGGTCCTTCTCACAACAAGAGGGAATTCAAGATGAGATTTGGGTGGAGACATAGCCAAGCCATATCATCATTCAAGGAATTTGACCTTAATTCGACAAGTAATGGGAAATAATTTTGGCATTAAAAATTATTATTAATATTATTTTTATTGATAAATTATAATTTCATACATTTGTTGATACAGTGTAATGTTTTCATATATGTATACAATGTGGAATGAGTAAGTCAAGCTAATTAACATACCTATCACCTTGCTTCTCTATCATTTTTTATGGTGAGACACTTGAGATTTTACTCTTAGTTATTTTTGAAATATATAACACATTATTATTAAGTATAGTCACAATTCCTTGCAATTTATCTCAAAACCTATTCCTCTTGTTTCTCTGAAACTTTGTATCCTTTGGTCAACAACTTCCTATTCCCTCCCTCCCCAACACCCCCAACTCTGCTAACCATCCTTCTACTCTCTACTTGTATGAGTTCAACATTTTTAGATTCCACCTATAAATGAAATAATGTTATCTGTCTTTCCAGGCCTTGTTTAGTTAACTTACCATGATGTCCTCCAGTTTTATCCATGCTGTCACAAATGACAGAATTTCCCTGTTTTTTTAAGGTGGAATAGCATTTCATTGTGTATATATGCCACGTTTTTTTTATTCATTCATTTGCTGGTAGACAGGTGGATTCTATATCTTGGCTGGTATGACTAATGCTACAATGAACATGGGAATGCAGATATACCTTCAATATATTGATTTCAGTTACTTTGGATATATACCCGAAATTGGGATTACTAAATCACATGGTAAGTTGTATTTTTAGTGTTTTGAGGAACCTCTATATTGTTTTTCATAATGGCTATATTTACATTTCCACTAACAGTAAAGAAAGGTTCCTTTTTCTCCACATCCTCTCCAACACTTGCTTTATCATTTTTATAAAGACCATTCTAGCAGATGTGATATTTCATTGTGGTTTTAATTTGCATTTTCCTCATAATTTGTAATGCTGAGCATTTTTTCGTGTACCTATTGGCCATTTGTATATCTGAATAATGTCTGTTAATGTCATTTGTTATTTTTGTAATTGGGTTATTTATTTTCTTGCTATTGAGTTATATGAGGTTCTTATATAGTTTGGATATTAACCTTTAATCAGTTGTATAGTATGCAAATATTTTCTCCCATTCTGTGGTTGTCTCTTCATTTTGTTAATGGTTTTCTTTGCTGTGCAGAAGCTTTTTAGTTTGCTGCTATTTGATTTTTCTGTTTTTGCTTTGTGGTTTATGCTTTATGTGTCATATCCCAAAAATTGTTGCCCAGACCAATGGCATAGAGATTTCCTCCATATTTTCTACCAGTAGTTTTACATCTTCAGGTCTTCTATTTGTCTTTAATCCATTTTGAGTTGATTGTTGTATATGCAATGAGAAAAGAGTCTAATTTCATTCTTCGGCAAATGGATATCTAATCTTCTCAACATCATTTATTTGAGGCTATCCTTTTCCATTGTGTATTCGTAGCACTATTGTCAAAAATCAATTGACCACAAATTCATTAGTTTATTTCTGGATTTTCTAATAGTGCCATGCTGTTTTCATTACTATAGCTTTACAATATGCTTTAAAATTAGGGCGTTTGATGCCTGCAGCTTTGTTCTTTTTGTTCAAGAGTGTTTTTATGGGGATCATATGTGGCTGCATACACATTTAAGGGTTGTTTTTCATATTTCTGTGAAAATTATTGTGGAATTTTTTTTGAGACAGAGTCTCACTCTGTCCCCACTGGAGTGCAGTAGCATGCAATCTCGACTCACTGCAAATTCCATCTCCTGGGTTCAACCAATTCTCCTGCCTCAGCCTCCCAAGTAGCTGGGACTATGGGCACATCCCACCCAGCTAATTTTTGTATTTTTAGTAGAGATTGGGTTTCATCATGTTGGTCAGGCTGGTCTCAAAAGTCTGACCTCATGATCCACCCGTCTTGGCCTCCCAAAGTGCTGGGATTACAGGCATGAGCCACCGCACTTGGCCTTATGGAATTTTCATAGGATTGAATCTATAGATGTCTTTGGGTAGTATAAACATTTTCACAATATTAATTCTTCCAGTCCATGTACATGGATATATTTCCATTAATTTGTGTTTGCTTCAATTTTTTTTCCAACAGTGTTTTGGAGTTTTCAGTATATGGGTCTTTTACTGGTTAAATTTTGGTTAAATTTGGTTAAATTTGGTTTAATTTACACCTCATTATTTAATTATTTTACCATTATTGTAAATGTGATTTAAAATTTGTTTTAGATAGTAATTTTTGTATGTTGACTTTGTATGCTTCAACTTTAGTGTATTTATCAGTTGTAACAGTTTCTTGGTGGAATATTTAGGGTTTTCTATATACAAGACCTTATCAGCAGCATATACAAGCAGTTGGAAAGAAAAAGTTTCTTTCTTTCCAATTAGGATGCCTTTCATTACTTTTGCTTGCCTAATTACTCTGGCTATAGTTTTCAGTACTATATTAAAAAAGAAGTAGTGCGAGTGGGCATTCTTATCTAGTCCCTAATCTTAGTGGGGAAGCTTTCAATTTTTCACCATTGAGAATGATACTATCTACAGGTTTGTCATATATGGCTTTAAATATGTGGAAGTACATTTCCTCTATACCTAATTTGTTGAAAATTTTGATCATAAAAGCATGTTAAGTTTTGTCAAATGTTTGTTCTGCCTCTATTGAAATGATCATATAATTTTTCTTTTTATTTTTCATTTTTTAACATGGTGTTATTGATTTGCATGTATTGAACTACCCTTGCATCCTGGATCCTCTCTTATAATAGTATACTCTGTTTCTCCCTACTAATCATTTAATAATTTCTTTATGTATTTAGGTGCTCAAATGTTGAGGGCATATATATATATTTTATATATATATATATATAATATATATACACTCAATTGTCATTTCCTGTTGGTGAATTAACCTCTTTTATCATCATGTAATGACCTTCTTTGTCTATTTTTATAGTTTTTGATTTAAAGTTTATTTTGTCTATATAAATATAGGTGCCTTTGCTTTATTTTGATTTCCATTTTCATGGAATATCTTCTTCCATCTCTTTACTCATAGTCTATGTGTGCCCTTACTAGAAAAGGGGTTCTCTTGTAGGTAGCATATAGTTGTATGATTTTTTAATGCATTTGGCCATTCTATAATCTATTTACATTCAAGGTAATTGTTGATAGGTTAGAGCTTGTGTATTAATCTGTTCTGATGCTGCTTATAAAGACATAGCCAAGCGCTGGTAATTTATAAAGGAAAGAGGTTAAATTGATTCACAATTCCACACTGCTGGTGAGGCCTCAGGAAAAACAATCATGGAGGAAGGGGAAGCAAACCTGTCCTTCTTTACATTGTGGCAGCAAGGAGAAGTGCCAAGCAAAAGGAGGAAAAGTCCCTTATAAAACCATCAGATCTCATGAGAACTCACACACTATCATGAGAACAACAACATGGGCGTAACCACCCCCATAGTTCAATATCCTTTCACTGGGTCCCTCCCATGATACAGGGGATTAAAGGAACTACAATTCAAGATGAGATTTGGATGGGGACACAACTTAACCATATCATTATGCCCCAGCTCCTCCCAAATCTCATGTCCTAACATTTCAGAACACAATCGTGCCCTTCTAAAAGTATACCAAAGTCTTAATTCATTCCAGCATTAACTCAAAAGTCCAAGTCCAAAGTCTCATCTGAGACAAGGGAAGTTCCTTCCACCTATGAGCCTGTAAAATCACAAGAAAATTAGATACCACCTAGATACAATGGGGGTACAGGCAGTGGGTGAATACACCCTCTCCAAATTGGAGAAATTGGCCAGAACATAGGGGCAATAGACTCCATGCAAGTCCAAAACCCAATGGGGTAGTCATTAAACCTTAAAGTTCCAAAATGATCTCCTTTGACTTGCTGTCTCATATCCAAGTCACACTGAAACAAGAGGTGGGCTCTCACGGCCTTGGGAAGCTCCAACCATGTGGCTTTGCAGTGTATTGCCCCCCATGGACTGGTGATGAGTGTCTGCAGCTTTTCCAGTGTTCAGCCCCCATCGACTGTAGCTTTTCCAGTGCACGGAACAAGTTGTCAGTGAATCTATCATTCCAGGGTCTTGAGGACAGTGACCCTCTTTTCACAGCTTCACTAGATAGTGCCCCAGTGGGGACTCTGTATGGGCGCTCTGAGCCCACATTTTCCTTACACACTAACCTAGCAGAGGTTCTCCATGAGGGCTGCACCCCTGCCAAAAACTTCTTCCTGGACATCCAGGCATTTCCATACATCCTCGGAAACCTAGGTAGAGGTTCCCAAACCGCAGTTCTCGACTTCTATGGACCCACAGGCTCAACACCACATGGGTGCCACCAAGGCTTGGCATCTGTGCCATCCGAAGCCATGGATTGAGGTGTACTTTGGCCCCTTTTAGCTAGGCTGAAGCAGCTGGAATGCAGGGCACTAAGTCCCTAGGCTGCACACAACATCTGAAATCTGCTGAAAACTTTGAATGTGATCTGTTTCTTATCTTTTGCTATTTTTAGTATTCTTTCTTCATCTGAATTTTGACAATTTGATTATAATGTGTCTTGGTGAACTTCTCTTTGGGTTGAATTTTACTGGCAGTCTCTGAGCTTCTATATCTGAATATTATCATCTTTCCATAGATTTGGAGATTTTTCAATCATTATTTTCTTAAATATGCCTTCTAGGCCTTTATATCTCCCTTCTCCTTCTGACGCTCCTATTATGTGGTGGATAGTTTTGCTTGATGGTGTCCCATAATTTGTGTAGGTTTTCTTTATTATTTTTCATTCTTTTTTTCTTTTCATTTCTCTGACTGGATAATTTCAAATGCCCTGTCTTTGAGATCATTACTCTTTCTTCTGCTGGATCAAATCTGCTATTTAAGCTACCTATTGGATTTTTCTCAATTGTTATATTCTTTATCTCTAGGATTTTTATTTTTCATTTTTTACATTTCTTTGTTAAATTTCAATTTTGTTGATGCATTGCTTTCCAAATTTTATGTTTCTATTTAAATTTTCTTAGAGCTTTCTGAATTTCTTTATAGGTTGATTATTTGGAATTTTTTTTGGTCATTTCATAGATCTCCATTTCTTCCAGGTCTATTATTGGAGTTTTATTAGTCTTTTTGTTTTGTTTTGTTTTGTTTTGGTGGTATCACATATTTTCCTGATTTTTCATAATCCTTGTGTCCTTATATTGACACCTGTGTGTTTTAGCAGACAGCCACTTCTTCTAGCCTTTTCCAGTGTTCTTTGGTGGTGATAGACCTTTACTATATACTCTAGCCTGGGATCTGGAGTAATCAGCTAATAGCGACCTCAGACAGGCTCCATGGTTCAGGTGTCCTAATTGGGCTGGGTCACTTCCTGTGTTCTGCGGTCTAATGGTACTGCTCATTGTACTCTGTGGTTTGGTGAGATCACTAACTGGACTCTACTGTCAAGTGGGGCTTCTGGCTGCACTCTATGATTGTCTCTGAATGGGCAGGGTTGTAGATTTTCTTCCTTGGCTGGGTGATTCTGTTGCTCAGAATCTGTAGTTGTGCAGGATTATGTGCTGGGCTCTGAGACTAGATGAAGTAGCTGGGGTAGCTGCTCTACCACATAAGATGAGCAGGGCCAGAGGCCATGTTTCACAGATATGCATGTAGTCTTGCCTCCTTTCTATGGTGGGCTTAAGCAGAGCACCAAGGCTTTTTGGAGTCACTGCTCTTCAGCTTGCATTGAGTGTGGCCACATGCTCTCTCTGTGAGTACCAAGGCTGTATGGAGTAGCTGGCTAGGGACTCAAGCCTGACAAACTTGTGGACTGTGTTCCTGTAGCACTATGCTGTTGGCTAGTCATGATGTAATCCTGCTGGTACTTCCAATGCTTCCCATAGGCCAATAGGAGTGAGCTTTCTATGAAGGGTCCCATAATTGTGCGGAAACTGAATGTCTACTTCCAACTCATTTTTCTCACTGTAGAAACCATGAGTCCATGGGAATTATCTGTGCATGGCACTGTACTGTCTTGGGATTTGGGTGGTGCAGTCAAAGAGAACCATTCCTCTGATCCCCTGAACATGGTTTTTCTCACTAGAGTGGTCCAAGCAGATCTCTCAGCCTCACTCCTGAGTTCTGGGATTTCCCACAGTTATTTTTGTCTGTGGGCAGTTACTAGTTGGATTTCTATGGGGAGATAGTGGAGGTGGAGAACTTCTATTCTGCCCTCTTGCTGATGTCACTCCAATTTTGGAATTTTTGACTGACTTGTTCAGGTTTTAATTTAGAAGCACATTTAATGACTGATGAATGTAATTCAATCCCAACAAATCCAGAAGTTATCGTTTGGAAACTTGGTCAGAGATTCTAAAATTCATGATAGAAAACAATCATGACCCAAAAAAAGTTACACACCAAAAAATTGTTTTACAATTTCCACTGGTGAAGCTTTTCAAATACATTTTTAGAACACAAGATAGAAATATATCTGCAGTAACAAAAATCATAGGCCAGAATGAGGCTGAGTATTGACAATGATCCATTCCATCTACTGGAGAAAGGTTAATACACACGCACACACATGCACACACACACACACACACACACAAATGCTTTCATACAGTAAGCCATGCCTATAATTGGAGATGAATCTCTATGCAAAGTCTACCCCATTTACCATTGCTACACTGTGTTGCTCTAATCCAGAAATTTCCCACTTCCAGAAGTATACTCTGTAGTTACAATAAACTAGAGCATTCTCTATAAAACTCAGTATGTTCCAGGCCCTATACTAGGTGCTTTACATACATTATCATATTGAATCTTCCCAAATAGTGAATATTCCTAAGATAACAGATGTATTTTCATCCTCACTTTATGATGAGGAAGCAGAACTTTAAAGAGTTTAAGTCTTCGTGCAAGATTTAGGTAAGTATGTGGTTAAACATGGATTTGGAATAGCTAAACAGAAGACATATTTTCTTAATTTATAATAGAATTGCTGAGACTTGACACAATAGTTTTTTATTGATGTTATATGAACATTTCAGTATCTCATTCAATGTTTTTGCTATGAACCACAAATTTTAAAGGTGAGTTTTTAAAAATTGCTTACCAAACCACACTCACACACTGCAAGAAAAGTAATGTAAAAGTCTTAAAGATGTTTTGTTAACATTCGTGTTAAATATTTGTGCTCCAGATACTTTAAAAATGCAAATTCATAAAATTATATATTATGAACAAATTTTAGTATTATTTTTTGATGATATTAACCAGAACAGGAGCTCCCAGAATTTAATCATCAGGTGGTAAATTAGACCATCATTTATTTATTCGTTTCAGACAAAGTGTTAGGTTCCAAGAGAATGGTGAACATGAAAACTATGTGAAAACTATGTACCATCATGCCAATAAGCACATTCACATGGTGACAATCTAATTTCCTAAAACTGAAATAGACTGCTTTAAAAAAGCTCTTCACCATTCTCCAGAAAACACATTAAACATGTTTTACTTTTCTTTTAATAAGAGAAGCAGGAGTAATTTAAGACTCAGAATTACTGTGTCCTTTTACAATAGTGTAAGTAAAAAATATATATATGATTAATTGTGAAAAGCACTACTAGCACTAATACTATTTCTCAAGTTATTTAATTTATATTAAGGTCTTTCTAAAAATTAAAACATTCTAAAATATGTATAATTTTCATACATGGCAATCAAAGGTTAGATATTATTTTCTTCTTTGATGTATTTTCATACAATGGCACTGTGGATCCTGTTGATACGGTCTCAGCATAGAGGTCTCATTTAGCCATGCCTATCTAAGCATATCATACCAACTCTGGTTATGCCTAATCAGGGCACATGCCCAGCAAGCAATGAGTAACAGTGTTCAAATGTTGCCACCATTCAGCTAAAGAAAATAGGCACCAGGTCCCAGGTAAAAGGCAGAGAGGGGAAACATAAAGAGGCTGACATAATTTTGTATTTTGAGGAAGTTCTTTTCATTTTAGGTTTACTTCATTGTAAAGATCATTGAAATAAACTATAAGAATTTTTATACGCTAGGGTCTTTCCATTAATAGTTTTGATTAATGAAGTTTTCTGCTCATGCTATTGGGGAAAAACATGTAAAGAATAATACAATATAAAAATTAGGTAGTTAAATGTTTGATGATCTAACCTTGATTAGTTTACTTTCTTATTCATTGATTTATTGACTTAGGCAAGTGACCCTAATGATTCAAGACAAAATCAACAATTTAACAATTTAGTGGTAAAATTTTGGTGGATAGCCTTCTGTATTCTTTCTATGCATGTTTAAATTTCTTTTACCAGAAAGGAAATATATCACACTGTTTGTCAACATTTATTTACATATAATTTAATCCTTTATGTTTTATCCAGAGATATTGATAACTTTTTTAAAATGCCAGTTCTTACTGACTTATTTTGTTCTTCCAAGGTTGACACCATGCTACATTGTAAGTTCGTATAATCAACCTCTTAGCATGGAAATTTTAATTGGTTGCAAATTTTTGTATTTAAAATGATCCTGCAGTAAGTAAATATTATTTGCTATATTATTCCCAGCATCTCACATAGTGCCTGGCACATAAAAGGTGATCATGAATGTTTACTTAAGAAAACATGTGCATCTACATTAGAAAAACTTTCTTTGGGTTAAAATATATATCACTTGAAATTAAATTTTGAGAGACTTTATCACATAGAATTCCAAGAAGGATATATTAATTTATACTACCTCTCTTATGAAATAAATTTGCACATCTCACTAACTCTCAACAATTCTGTTACAAATCACTCTAATGTTTGCCTGATAAAATAAAATTTTAGTTGTTTTCTTTTGTATTCTTTAATTAGTGAGATCCACAGTCTTTACAAATTATTTTTAGCAGGTTTCTCTCTCTCAGATTGACTGTTCACTCTGTTTAGCTATTTTTCTGCTGTTTCTTTTTCTTAATGATTTATAAAACCCATTTACAAAACATGGTCTGGACATTAAAATTTTCTCTGTAATATGAGACAAATATTTCAACTTGGATTATGTTGACTTAACTACAAGGATTATTAAATTTTTCTGATGCAATTATGGCTTCATTAAATCTAACATGTAAATTTTTTATATAAATAGTTTCTTAGAGAATTAAGATGTCAAAAAATAAAAGAATAATTATTATTTTAAAATATTAGACAAATTAAATGAATCAAACCATTTCATAAGGATATTGGGTACTATAATTTAGTTTGCTTGAACAGCTGTTGGCATGTTCATAATTATAAAATTCTGCCAAATTAATGTTAGCCTATCTGTCTAGGAATTTCATAGTAAGCAAATTCATGCCTTGCATAAACTATACTATTATGTTAACATTATGTTTTTGTGCTAACCTTTATGTTAATATTATTTTGAAACTATGATAAAATAAAGAAGATATTAACCCTAATGTCTAAGTATTTACCAAATTTTAGGATATTTCTTGAACTTTTGTTACATTTATATGCCACCTACTACAATTGTTTAAATTGTTCTAAATGCCTTCAGTTCTGTTAGCAGGTCTTTTTTTCTAGTTTGACATAAACTCTTACACAGTAACATTGTAGGCATGGCCATTAACTTGACTCAAAGTTAAAGTCTTTCTATTTGTACTATAAACTTTAGCAAAACAGTTTTTTCTTAAGGAATTGACATATTTTAATAATATAGAATTACATTTTCTCTAGAAATCTTTCAGTTTCTCCTTTTCAAAATGATATCAGCAATATATTAGTAATTATAAACCAATAAGCATAGAAATTAGCATTATAATGAATATACCATTAGAAACTGGGATTCCCTTCAGACTGTTCACTCTTTTGAGCTCAGAGGCCCCGTGTTTGTCATAGGATTCAAGGAAAGTAAGCCAAATATGACAAAGATAATGTGCAAGGAATGACACAGAGCAACTTTCCACCTGAATTTTAGCCCATATTTCGGATAATGATGGTCTGCGTATGGGTTAAAGAAGTTGGGAAAAGACACAAAGGACAGGTAGATGAGGTACAGATTCAGTGAAGATCCAATTAACTATGTATTCCAAATCTTGACAACAAATACTTCTCATTTTCTGTAGAAATGTAGTGGACAAACAGAGCACAAACAATGAATGCGAGCTCAATCAACCAGCTCTGGGCACAACATAGTGGCCGTTGTGTACCATTCACGGAAGACTGCTGGCTACAATACAAACCAAGGTAAGTGAGGACAGTAAAAACTCTGTCATTGTTGAGTTACTGACCACTGGAAACAGTAGACCCCAGGAACATAAACTCAAGGGGGCCTCTCATGACCTTCAAGTCCTTTGCTGATCTAAACATCAGGTTCTCAACTAGGGATAATTTTGCCTATCAGAGGGCATTTGGCAATGTCTGGAAACATTTTCTATTGTCACAACTGGAAAGGAAGGTGCTACTGATGTTTAGAGGGCAGAGATCAGGGAGGAGGCTAATTATCCTACAGTGCACATAGCAGCACCCCCACCCTCAACAAAGAATTATGTAGCCTGAAACATCAATAGTGCTAAGGTTGAGAAACTTCAGGCTGGGCATGGTAGCTCATGCCTATAATCCCAGCTCTTTGGGAGGCTGAGGCAGGCAGATCATGAGGTCAGGAGATCAAGACCAGCCTGGCAAACATAGTGAAACCCCATCTCTACTAAAAATACAAAAATTACCCGGGCGTGGTGGCACGCACCTGTAATTCCAGCTACTCAGGATGCTGAGGCAGGAGAATTGCTTGAACCCGGGAGTCGGAGGTTGCAGTAAGCCAAGGTCACCACTGCACTCCAGCCTAACGACAGAGCAAGACTCTGTCTCAAGAAAAAAACAAAAAGAGAGAGAGAGAGAAACTTTAATCTAGATGAAGGAAAGCTAAGAGGTTCATTCAGTAGGATGTCTTTTTTAAAAGAGTGTCAAAGACATTCCATCAATAATATAAACACTGAATTTCCTTGCTTGTTCAGGCAAGACAAAGTAGCCCAGTGAAGAACTTCCTTGAGTGGCCCTCTGATGGATATAAGCATTTATGTGAGAGAAAGGAAATGTTTATTGTAGTTAAGTTCATTAAAAAATTGAAATCGTATCCTGCAAAGGGGAGGATTAGTATGTAAATCTGCACATAACTAGGTAAAACACATCCTATTGTTTATGGACTTGTAGCTTTCTTTTTTTGATGTGTCTTAGTGTGGTTTTAGTATCAGGGTGATATCGGCCTCACAGAATTAGTTTGGAAGTGTTCCCATCCCGTCTATTTTTTAGAATAGTTGGAGTAGAATTGGTGTTAGTTCTTCTTTAAAAGTTTGGTAGAATTCACAGTGAAGCCATTTGGTCCTGGGCTTTTCTTTGATGGGAGGCTTTTCATTACGGCTTCAGTCTCATTACTTATTATTGGAACATGACATCACTCTTGATGTTAACTGGGATCACCTGGCTGAGATGGTGTTTGTCAGGCTTCTCCAATGTGAAATTATTATTTTCCCCCTTCCCTATTGCTCTCTGTGAAAGTTGTGTGCACAGCCTGCACTGATCGTGTGCGAAGTTAGTTATTCAATCACTTATTTATATCAGTGTGGAATCATGGATATTTGTTTTATACTTTGCATTTACTCCAACACCATGCTATTTTGCTGCTCAGATTATTCCAGCTTTGGCCATAGAGAGCTCTTTTGGCGGGATTTCACGCCTCATGGACGTACCCCATTGTAGTTTTTTATGTTTTATGCAAGCTTTTTTGTTTTTGTTTGTGTGTGTGTGTGCATTTGTTTGATATTTTATTTGTTTTCAGCACTTTCTTGCTTTCTGGCACCACACAATGCTCCAGGCTCATCTCTTAGACTTGTGTCCTGGTCTTAGAACCAGCCATTTCTCTAAAGAGCCCTGATTGTTTGTATTGGAAAATGGTATTGGAAACCAAGATCTGAGTACTGCGTGTGTTCATTACTACTGGGGAATCATTGGTTCTAGACCTTCTCAAATATGTATATATACTAACCTATGTTTTTATAAATATTGCTATAAATGGCCATCTATACCTATATTAAGCTGAACATGAGTTCATATTGATGTCTCCAATTCTAATCTATTGCAACTTAGACTTTCTAGCCTTCTTTTTTTGCTGGTCTGTAACCTCCCACTCCATAAATGAGAAATCTGACTCATGATCTACCATCCAGTTACTTAATTACTCACTCTATTGGAGTGAGTTCAGAAATCCAGTAGAGTTCAGTTTGTTGATATTTTGTTAAGAAACTGTTGTGTTATATTCACAAGAAATATTGGCCTCTAGGTTATTTTCTCTAGCAATGTCTTTATCTTGTTTTGGTATTAGAGTGACACTGGCATCATAAAATGAATTACGAAGTATTTACTACTATTTTGGGAAGAAATGCAAATAATTATTATTTCTTCATTAATTGCTGCATAGAATTCACCTAAAAAGTCATCTTGCCCTGGTGCTTTAATTTTTTAATTTTTGATTTAATTTCTTTAATATATATACTGAGAGATTAAAGTTATTATTTTTCCCTTTGAGTAAATATTGCTAGTGTGTGTCTCTTAAAAAATTGGTCCATTTCATCATTTCATCTACTTACCAAATTTGTGGGCACACATTTATTCACAGTGTTCCCTCTTTCTTCTTTGAGTGTCCATGAAGTCAGTTGTAATGCTCCTTCTTTCATTTGTGAAATGGTAATTCGTGCCTTCTCCCTACATTTTTGTGTGTTGGTAAGCCTTGCTGGAGGTTTACCTATTTTACTGATCTTTTCAAATAACTACCTTTGGTGTTAGGTATTTTCTATATTGTTTTTTCATTTTATTTTATTTTATTTTATTTTATTTTATTTTATTTTATTTTATTTTATTTTATTTCAGACAGGGTCTTGCTCTATCAACCAGGCATGATTATGGCTCACTGTAACCTCAAACTCCTAGGCTCAAGCAATCCTTCCACTTCAGCCTTCTGAATAGCTGGAACGACAGGCACCTGCCACCACACCTGAATTATTTTTTATTTTTTGAAGAAATTGGGTCTTGCTGTGTTGCTCAGGCTGGCATCAAATTTCTAGCCTCAAGCAGTCGCCTCTCTGTGGTATCCTGAAATGCTGAGATTACAGGTGTGAGCCACCCAACCCATCCTGTTTTCTCATTTTCAACTTTATGAAAATGAGAAAACAAATTGATCCTCACATTTTTATTATTTCCCTACATGGCAAATTTATAGTAATAGATTTAAGACAAAGTATGTTCTCACACCACAGTGGAATTAAGCTGTTTCCTGGGCCCTTATTTTATGCTACTGCCTTTTTCCAAAATTTCACCTAGGCTTCTGAACTTCCCAGCGACTCTATAACTGTCTTACTTGTTCATTGTAATAACAGAAAGTTGACTGGAAAATCTACAAATATTTGGACATTAAACAAAACATCTCTAAATAAAACTAGGGTCAAAGAATAAGCCTTGAAAAGCATTAAAATATATTTTGAATGAAATTATAGCTAGTAAAAGTAGTGCTTCAAAGGAAATGTTTGACTTTTAATACACATATTTAAAAAGAAGTTAGAAAAAGTTAAAATTAATAACCTATTCCACTTTAGAAAGCTAGAGAAAGATTAACAAATTAAATTTAGAAAGTAGAAGTGAAAAAAAATAAGAAAAATAAGAGCATGAATTTAAAACATTGAAAATGGGAAAGCACTCCAGAAAATAAACAGTGACAAAAGCTGATTCTCTGATAAGATCAATAAAATGCATAAACTTCCAGCAAGCGTAACCAAGACAAAGTAAAAGAGTGAATTCCAAGTCATATCATTAATTTATAAAGAATCTTTTATGTAATAGTTTGGGTGAAAATTATTATAACTCTTTCTTTAAATTGGTGAATTACATGGAATTTAAATGATCCCACAGATCCTGGCCTAAATTTGAACTGTTGACTTCTGATTAAAATTGGTCTAACAAAAGTGGCCTAACAGTATTAGAAGAACTCAAACAAGAAGACTGAGTAACAGCAAAGATTCCTACTCCACTTTTTTATCCTCATCCGTAACAAAAAGCCTAAGCACAACTATTATAACAAGGTGTTTTATGCTTCAGAATTCTGAGTAGTACATCTGTTTCCTGGGACCTTATTTTATGCTACTGCCTTTTTCCAAAATTTCATCTAGATTCCTGAACTTCCCAGAGGCTCTATAACTAGCCTGCTTCTTCCGTGGCCCACAGGGGCAGCCTGAACAAATGAGAAGAAGCGGTGAAAAACAGAAACTCCACTCAACTGTTCAGATGGGGTGTGTTCCAGACAATCGGGTATTACAGTTCCCTTTTGCATACACCTTCCAGGATTGAAAAATGAATAAATAAACTTTGCCCTGCCTGTGTGTCAACTTTAAACAAATGACTCTTGTTCTCCGACATGGTATCTGATTTTGTCAGGGATTAGTTGTCTTCAAATCTCATTACTTAAAGTAACTGTAAAAAACCAAGGCACACAAAAAATTCCTAGTCATTTGAGGTATAAAGTTCTTCAAAGCAGCGTCTAGAAACAACCTTTTAAAAATTATTTTTCTGCCTTTCTGGTAACTCCGGCCCTTGTAATTACCATGCAGGGTGGATACAGGAGGATTGTCAGCCATCATCTTGAACCTGATGTTGAAAAATACGGCCTACATATATACACCGTGTATCATTTCCCCTAAGAAAACTTCATTTGCTTGTGATAAATAAAATCCCTTTTCTCTCCAAGTATGAGTTGCTATTTTAACTATTAACCACTAGGTGGGGATAAGTTACATGGAGAAAAATGAAATGTATACTTGCGCAAAGACTTAATTTCCTAGAAACCTTGAGTTTCTGATACCCGACTTGCCTCATTACTTCTCTCAACAGCAAATGGGCCAGGACAACAAGTCATAGACAAACAGAAAGGTAACCTTGAGATGAGTGAGGGTTTTAAATTTTAGAAAAGGAAATGTCGTTAAATATATAATCCAAAACACTCATTTTACTTCCTGGAATACTGAGGTCCAGCCTAGAGACAATTTGCCCAGAATCACATATTGGATCAGGAATAGAACCAGACCTAGAATGTAGATTGTACAGTTCTTTTATCTGGCACTTTTATTTGCAAGGGTAGTGCCCTGTGTGTAAAAGACTGCATCAACCCTGTGCTGGGGCACAAGCCTATAGTCCCAGGTACTCGGAAGGCTAAGACATGAGGATAACCTCAGCCCTGGAGTTTGAGTTCAGGCTGGGAAACACAGCAAAGCCAATCCCCTACCCTCTGCCACAGTCCAGTCTTAAAAATTATAAATAAATAAATAAATAAATAAATGTTTGTATCAGTGTACCAATTAGGAGGGTGAGCAGAGGATTGTTCTGGTCATATAGTAGAAGAAACTGTTCTAAGGAACACGTGGGCCTTTCCACCAGCAGAGTGGCTGCACCAGGGAGGCAATCAACCCACCAGCAGGAGGTGCACAGCTGCCTTCTTGAAAAAAATTCAGTCAGTCCAAGAAATTAATGAGTTGGTAAATCTTAGCATCCACAGTGTGTGTCATTGAAGACTGTCTGTCCTGAAGCTTTGCAGAATTCTGAGATAACCTTTTTCGATTTGACAGCCATAGAAGAAGGGCATTTGCAGACATTAAAAATATATTTAATAACACATTCGTTATATAACATCTTCAGTATGATTGAAAGTAGGGGAGTCAGGGTAATTGGCTAGGCTGTCCAGGGCAGAGTCATGTTAAACCAAGTATCCAGTTCCTGAAAAATAACATAACCTTTCGTACGATCACATCTTTAACACAGAGTCATAATAATGAGTTGATGTGAGAGTATAGCATAGAGAAAAAGACTATGGACAGATTTAGAATTGGTCTGACAGATCAGTTAGTTTTACCTTGGAAATCAGGGAAGTGGGTCAGGGAAATCAGAGGACTAGTTGAGTGAAACAATGAAAATAAGAAAGAGTCCAAACATGAGGTGCTGACGAACCAATCTGGGTTGGGGACTAAAGTGCTAATGGATGTCCACTGAAGAAATAAAATGAGAATATAAGGTGTCTGGGAAAGGAAGAAAAAAGAACAAAGATGAGGTGCAAGTGGCGTAGATTGGAGGCGGCATTCAAATTCATTTTGAATTTGGAACTTAGTCTAAAAGCATGTTAACAACTGAAAAAAGAGCTTCTTACAGCTTTGCTGTAAGAAACTAATTTAGTTCAAACAAGTATTACAGATTTTGTTAAATGCCCTTGTTATACACAGGGGCAAATCTCCCACACCCAAACAAAAATTCATGAATAAGTTTTATAGATAAGATTTGTCTCCCTCCTCTCTCAGGCTCCTACGATTCCCCCAAAATGTTAAAGAACATCATCCTGCCGAAAATGTTATTCAAACAATGATGATATTTCACTGTGGGGGACACGAGGAAATCTACTACTGCAAAACATACATCAGAGTGGTAAATCTTTTGAAAAATAAGTCATTAACATGCGCAAACGTACAGTGATCCAACTGGAAAAGTACTTGTTATTCAGAGAGAATAATAAGGGTGCTTTCTTTTCCTAATTAGTATTCAGTGTTGATACAAAATTCAACATTGTTTCTAAGCAAGATTCTTTGTCAACATAAAAAATAAAAATAATTCATAGATTAATTTGAAGAAGCACTTTTTCAGTATATGTGCTAGTTTTCAGTTCTTTTGGAAAAGGACAGTTTATTCATGTTCATGTTTTCATTTTGAAACCACTTAATCCAATGCAGGATAACATTTTTAAATGAGTTACCATTGCAGATATGTGATAGAAGCTGAGTTTTAATATAGTATTTCCATCTGTCATTATTACTTAAGGGAGGATTCACTTATATTTTAACACTTGAGATTTAAAAATGATAATTTTTATTTTTAAAGGAACTATTTCAAGTTCGTTGGCTGAGTTGATTTTTGTTTTTACTTAGTTCTCATTGAAATTCAAAAGAACTGCCAAAAAGTTAAGGGAAATCAGAGAAGAGTGACTTCAAGCGATTTCTGGAAGACATGATACTGATGAGATTAAACTTAATGAATGGCAAACCACCCAGCAGTTTACTAACACACCTGGAAAGCCAATGGACAGTGTTCAGAAAGATCTGAAAACACAGTGAAGTTCTACTTGACAAGGAATATAGGCAAGCCTAGCCTAAAGAAGGGGATGATGGGTGAGAAGGGGAAACGGAGTTCTCAATCTTACCTTACATCCATCTTATCAAAGTGCATGGAGGCTTATTCACAGGCTATCATCCTGTCCTGCACTTGGCCCAAATAGTGTATTGGCAGTCAATCCAATAGCAACTATTATGTTTGATTGAAAAACAAAAGCAAAGCCAAACCCCACTATTTCCATTAGAGTCATGAAGAATGTGATATAAATGACACTGCACCATTACCTAATCTTTTTCAGCATTGTTTAGAAAGCTTTAACCTAGAGAAAGAGAGAGAGGGAGAGAAAGAGAAAAAGAGAAACAGGGATAGAAGGAAGGGTGGGGAGGGAGGAATGGAAAGAGAAAGGAAATCAGTAGAGTGTAATTATGAAAAAAAGAGTAGGCCAGGCGCGGTGGCTTACGCCTGTAATCCCAGCACTTTGGGAGCCCGAGGCGGGCGGATCACAAGGTCAGGAGATTAAGACCATCCTGGCCAACATGGTGAAACCCCGTCTCTACTAAAAATACAAAAAACTTAGTCAAGTGTGACAGCGCATGCCTGTAGTCTCAGCTACTTGGGAGGCTGAGGCAGGAGAATTGCTTGAACCTGGGAGGCGGAGACCGCAGTGAGCCAAGATCGTGCCACTGCACTCCAGTCTCGCAACAAAGCGAGAAGCCATCTACAAAAAAAAAAAAAAAAAAGGCAAATTTATTATTATGTACAAGCAATAAGATTATTTATTTAGAAAATCCAAGATAATCAACTAAAGAACTGTCAGTGTCTATGAGAGAATTTAGAAAGGCAAGGTGTTTCTGGAAAAAAAAATAGAAAATAAAAGACTTTTCTATATTTGAGAAAAATAAAGAAAGAGGTGCCAGGTGTGGTGGCTCATGCCTGCAATCCCAGCTACTTGGGAGGCCAAGGCAGGAGGATCACTTGAGATCAGGAGTTCGAGATTGCAGTGAACCATAATCATGCCACTGCACTACAGCCTGAGTGGCAGAGTGAGAGCCTGTGTCCCTAAACAAAACAAACCAAAAAAAGGAAAGAAACTAGAAAAGTAAACAAGACATTTGTTAACAGTTTAAAAACAAACAGATAAATAGAAGAAGAAAAAAGACAAGGAATTCACTCAAGCATTTGAAATAATTTGGTATATGTTAGAAGTATAATTTTAAATCAGTTTGACTTTCGAATAATGCATTGGGCTAAGTGACTAAACATCAAAGTAGACCACTACCTCAGAGAAATATATTCTACATCATAGCAGAAAATTGAAAGGTGTTTAAAAAGAAAAGAAAAACCCATGTTAATGAGTTAATGAAAACATGTAAATATAAAATAAAATGCCAGAATAAAATATTGATGAATAATCCCAGATTGGGGAGAAAACTATCCAGTTATGTAACCAAACACAGAAACCAATAATTAATTTGTAAAGAAGATTCTTTTTCATTAAAAAAAATTGTTTTTTTTGTTTTGTTTTGTTCTTGTTTTTGTTTGAGAGGGAGTCTCTCTCTGCCACCCAGGCTGGAATTAAGTGGCATGATCTCGGCTCACTGCAACCTCTGCATCCTGGGTTCAAGTGATTCTCCTGCCTCAGTCTCCCGAGTAGCTGGGACTACAGGAGCTCACCACCACTCCCAGCTAATTTTTGTATTTTTAGTAGAGATGGGGTTTCACTATGTTGGCCAGGCTGGTCTTGAACTCCTGACTGCAGGTGATCTGCCCTCCTCAGCTTCCTAAAGTGCTGGGATTACCTTACTCAGCCAAATATATATACATATATACATATGTATGTATATTGCACACACACACACACACACACTAAGTGAAGGTGGGAAAATGGGATAGGGAAACCCACTGAAATCTAGACTTTATTGGATGTCTTTAATGTTGAGGCCCTCCCATTCAGAGTAAATGATGAAGCCTGGTGCTCTGCAGGTGACCTTAGCAGATGAAACACTTCCAGGAAATTCTACTACAGAATTCTACTACAGGCCTCCATATACATGTTTCTCAGCTTTGGAATAAATATGGTACTGCTATAATCTGCCCTGAAATACTTGGACCTGAGACAATGCAAAACAGATTAGCGGAATATATTATGTAGGTAACTAATGATACTGACTGTTTCACAAGGTTGCGCAGATTCTAGTGTATCAGTTGTCAGAAGAAACCAGAATATAAAAGACATAAGTAGAAATTTGTGTTACTCATGAATCTCTGAAAATGTGTTTCTCTTCATTTATTTCTCAGATACGTATGTCCTCCAAACTCTGGCTTTGTGGAGATCAGGGCTAGGAAGGGACTGATAAATGTTAGTAGTGGTCTCTCATGGCCATGCATTAAGGCTGAAGAAAACATGTTGGAAATGTAGTTATCCAATTTTCTTCTTCATAACATGCACTGGATAAGCCCCAGAGGACGCTGATGGCATGTGATTGATACGGTGTTGCATAGAGGTAGACATACAAACTGGGACTATGCATGGTAGAAAGGAGGGTAATGGAGTTCCATATTGAACCTCTCTTTCCTCATCACACTCACTAGGAGGCCAGAAGAATACGAAAAACAATAATATGATTTAGGTTTAAATTACATCTTCTAAACTATACTAGAAGTATCAGAAATACTTTTTCCTGCCATATACGAATCATGTCCAAATCATCAAGGGGTCCAGGGCCTCTCAGGGCCGCTAAGCATGGCCACTACCCTGTAACTAGTAGGCAATAAGTAAATGTTCCCTCTTGGCCCACTATCTCTTCTCTCCTCTGCTCTCAACTCCACGTGTCCCTTGATCCCTCTTGCTCCTGCCACAGGTTCTCTTCCCTTCAGTGTGCCCTGCTTCAGATTGTCAAGTGTTCTGATATCATCCATCTCCAAGATCCTAGAGATAGGAGTGAAGTTGTGAGTAGAAAGTGAGGACCTAAGAGGCCCTCTTCCTGTCATGTCTCCTGGGGTTGTTAAGCTAAAGTTGTCTTTGCCTCGTCCTGTGATTTATGTTGTATTTCCAAAAGCTGGCTTTTTATCCAAGATTTGTTTTAAACTTAGCCCTAGAAAGAAAGGTAGATACAGGAAACATGGTCGTCAAGGATTTCAAAAATACCAATCTCAGGCTCAGGGAGTGGAAACAACAGTTTAACAAAGAGACTTGTCTCTCCATCGGCAACACTCCCCAGGTAAGGAAGAGGTTTAGTGGGTTCACTTATTGGTAAACGACACATTTAGAAAGGAATCCAGATGCCAAATAAGGGGAAAGAGAGAGAAGAGGTAATAGAGTGGAATAGAAATCTGTGGTCCTGCAGAAAGCTTGGATAGGTGTGTGCAAATTTATAGCGGCAAGTTCTCCAGCGGGTGTTGGTTCTGTGTGTTTTTAGCAGGAAGCTGATGACTGAAGAAAATGTGGGAAATGTATGTAGAGAACATGGCAGTTTGGAGTTGATTCTTATGCAAAGTCCATAGGGTGAGGGTGGAGGATGTTGTCAGTATTAGAGGCCCCTTCAGAAGGCATCCATTTGAAAAGTTCACTCATTGGGATGGTCCTCCATGGAGGGGATAAAAAACTACATGGAACCAAAGATTTGGTCCATAAAATGGATTAAAGCACATCTTCTCCACCCCGTTTCCCTTCTTTAAATTATTCTAGATAGGCTCTGTGAAACAAGACTGTTCTGGTTTATCTGATTTTCACTATAAACCCAAGTCTACTAAGGGCCAGGGTCCTCTAGGCATCGGAGATTCATCTCTCCTTTTATAGGTTACCCCTGAGGTAGAAGTTTCATGAAGGCTGTTGTGCTTCCAAATAAACAAGCCTAGCCACTGCTTTCCCAGGCTGACCTGGGGAAGATGATTCCACTGCATTAGATCTTGGGGGTGGAGGACCCTTTACAGTATGGCAAAGATGAGCAGACATACTCTTGCCTTAAGTATATCTGCTTGAATAATGCTCTAGCAACACCTGAGCTGATTTATCTCTTAACATCTCTGAATAATTTGAAAAGCTGTTCCGGGTTACTGCCAAGAACAGTATAAGTTATGTCTTGTCATGAAGAATTGGTGAATAATAGAGTTCATTCAGTTGTAATATGCAAGCCCATGGAAATATGCCTACAGGAGGCCCAGGAATCCTGCATCCTGCTTGGATGTAGGAAAACCCCCCAGTATACTTTCCTCAAACAGGGGACTGTGACCAAATGCCACTCTTTCAGGCTCCCCCAGATCTTGAGCCTCGTGTGTGTGAATGTTGATTCTTGATGAATCTTGATTTCTAGGTCACCTCTGGATTACTCTGGAAGGAAGGAATGAGGTGGAGGGGAGCAACATTGCTTTCTATATTCCAGTGAAACATTCTTAGAATTGTCATTAATGTGGTACATTTTTAAATAACTGCTAAGAAGCCAGATGATTTCAATAAATATTCTAGATATACTTAAAATACATTGCCCACACATCTATACTAAAGAAAATATGTTAATGACTACACATATACATTTTATATTTTAAGACTCCATTTAAAAAACACTTTTACCTCAGTAAAACTGTGATTTATATTCAAAATATATCTGATTTTAAATCTTACCACTCAATGGACTGCACTCATCAGTCTTTAGTTTACAATGTGACTAAAAACTGCTCCCATGGTGGCATTCGATACAGAAATGGGAAATTAAACTAATTTTTAACAAGCTGGAGTAACAGTCTTTTCTCACCTGAGGATGGATAGAATAATATTCCCACACACCAGGAAATATTGTTACATCGAGGGAAGAAAATATGTTCAAATTACCTCTTTTCTCATGACTTTTTCCCTTGTTGATCATATCAAGATTTGAAAAACTTCATCAAATAACTGAGGATTTGTAAATATTAGCCAGATCCTGGGCATATGGGTCACGATATGATGAATTTTCTAAAGATATGTAACAGACCTTGGTACATGTCTAGTGCTCCCAGTACAAGTTTATTATCACATGCATTATGAAATATTATATCTGCTAAGTGAATGTCAGTTTATACTAAGCAACATCAAATAATGTTGGACTAAATATAGCCTTTAAAATATTCATGGTTGAGGGCTCAATTTTTTAATATATAAGCCTGCAGGAATCCCTCACATTAAAATTATGCTGTGCTACGTAGATCTAATAAATGCTAGAATCCCGCTGTTGTAAATCACACATTTATAAAAGAAAGAAAATAAAATGTATTTTAATACATTGTACTAAAATATCTAGTGAGTACAGAGTGAACATGTGGATTCAGAACCAGGCTGACTGCCAGCTCAGAGCCCTGTGACTCCCATTTTTCCTGTCCTAGTACCAAAGTGGCACAGCAGCTCTCAGGGATGGCCCTGGAGTAAGCAAGCATGCCCTCCAGACGCTAGGCTAATGAGACCACTTACTTAACTATGTTTTGCCTCGTTCTCAAGAGCACCTGTTTGTCTCCTAGGAAGAAAGATCTTATACCAGCCTATCTGTTGCAAACCTTGACGTCTGGTTCATGTAATACCATTATGTGAGAGTAAATGAATATTTTATGAAAGAGAATTTATCTCAAATTTTCTAAATTTCAAAGTTATTGTGACATCAACATTAAAAAGGTGGGTTTTGAAAACATTAATTGAAATGATCCTTTAAATGGCTGGTCTTCTCTTACTGGGCCCATAAAATATGTAAATATGTGGTTATACATTTATTGCCAATTTATGATACATTTGTAAATATTACATTAAGGGAAATAAAACTTCAAATATTAAATACATATTTAATGTATAATGCTGAAATTCTCTAGATTATCACTAGATGGTAGTATATAACATTCAATATGCTCTATTACCCCGATCGCGCTGTTCTCTGCTTCAAGCTCTTTCCAAATGGCTTTTTAATGATCACAGATTTAATTACAACTAATATTTAATATCTTTCTAGACACTGATCAAATCATATTATAGTAACTGAGTGATCTTGGACAAGTCTCTTATCCTCTCTGTGCCTCAGTTTTCTCATCTATGAAGTGCAGTGCACAATTCCCCTTGTAGCCTCTTGATGTCGCCTGAATATACCAAAGGTAAGTCTATAACCTAAAAAGTGACTCAGAATCTTTCCCCAGGGTTTTTCAAACTGTACTTAGGAGTAGCTAGTACATCCCTTGTAGTGGGAGCAGCAAGATGTAAAATGCAGGTGCTGGAGGAAGCAGGGCAGGAAGCTGCCCTTGAGTAGAGAAAAAAAAAGAAAGAAAAGAAACTGAAAAGCAGAGAGGAGCACAGACAGTATACTGAGGTAGAGAGGGGAGGGAGAGTCCTGACCAGGTTGATGTCCCTGGTTCCAGCTATTCCTGGAAGCCATGATGTCGTGCTTCCAGGAGTTTATTATTCATTCATTTCCTTCCTTCCTTCCTTCCTTCCTTCCTTCCTTCCTTCCTTCCTTCCTTCCTTCCTT
>NW_012119177.1:889943-1000546 GCF_000951035.1 Colobus angolensis palliatus | reverse complement strand
TCCTTCCTTCCTCTTTCCTTCCTTCCTTCCTTCCTTCCTTCCTTCCTTCCTTCCTTCCTTCCTTCCTTTCTTTCTTCCTTCCTTCCTCTCTCTCTCTGATGGAGTCTCGCTCTGTTGCCCAGGCTGGAGTGCAATGGTGAAATCTCGGCTCACTGCACCTCTGCCTCCTGGGCTCAAGCGATTCTCCTGCCTCAGACTCCCGAGTAGCTGGGATTACAGCCACGCGCCACCACACCCAGATAATTTTTGTATTTTTAGTAGCGACAGGGTTTTACCATATTGCCCAGGCTAGACTTGAACTGCTGGCCTCAGGTGATCCACCTGCCTTGGCCTTTCAAAGTATTGAGATTACAGGTGTGAGCCACCGCGCGGGGCCACATTCCTGTACTTCTTTAATCAAACTTGATAATAAGGTGTTTCTCCAATAAATATTCACTTTTGCCCCAGCTACTTTGACTAGGATTAGTTACTGTAATCAATGCAATTCTTACCAATTCTTCCCCAGGTGAGAAAGAGATACTATTGTAGCTCTTAAAAATTAGTTTAATTTCCCATTCCTGTATCAAATGCCAGCATGGGAGCAGTTTAATTCACAAGGACAAGCTAAGGGCTGATGGAAGCTGCTCACTCATTCTGTCTATTGAGGAATAGTGGAGCTGTTTAAGTCCTTACCCACGTGATCTATTTCAAGTTTAACTCCCAGCTATACATTTAACACCAAAAGAGGAAAAATGCAAAGAAGGTAGAAGATAAAATAAGGAGAAGTTCAAAGTTTCGGCTCATTAGAACTAATTAGAACCTTTTTGTTTGTTTGGTTGGTTTTTGTTTTTTTCTGAGACAGAGTCTTGCTCTGTCGCCCAGGCTAGAGTGCAGTGGCAAGCTCTCAGTTCACTGCAGCCTCTGATTTCTGGGCATCAGCGATTCTGCTGCCTCAGCCTCCTGAGTAGTTGGGATTACAGAGCACCCGCCACCACGCCAAGGGTATTTGTATTTTTAGTAGAGATGGGGTTTCGCCATGTTGACCAGGTAGTCTCCAACTCCTGACCTCAGGTGATCCGCGTGCTTTGGCCTCCCAAAGTGCTGGGATTATAGGAGCGAGAATCTTAAAGAGATACACGGGCCGGGTGCAGTGATTCACGCCTGTAATCCCAGTACTTTGGGAGGCCAAGGCGGGCGGATCACCTGAGATCAGGAGTTGGAGACCAGCCTGGCCAACATGGTGAAACCCCCTCTCTACGAAAAACACAAAAATTAGCTGGGCATGGTGGCGCATGCCTATATTCCTAGCTACTCAGGAGTCTGAGGCAGGAGAATCTCTTGAACCCAGGAGGAGGAGGTTGCAGTGAGCCGAGATCGCGTCATTGTACTCTTGCTGAGGCGACAAGAGCGAAACTCCCGAGAGAGAGAGAGAGACCCAGAAAACTCAAGCACTTTACAAGTGGGTATTGCCTTTTAAGACCATAACTTCAATCCTAAAAATCTAGATACTTCAGTCCTTCCAGACATTTTACTAGTGGGGGTTTTAACAGTTTTGGAGGGTAGGTGGGTGGTATAACTTTATTCTGTTAACTTATAGAGGTCCTCATTTGATGATTATAAACTGATATCGTTGACTGGGTGCAGTGGCTCACGCCTGTAATCCCAGCAATTTGAGAGGCTGAGGCAGGCAGATCACTTGAAGCCAGGATTTCAAGACCAGTCTGGCCAAAATGGCAAAACCCTGTCTCTACTAAAAATATAAAAATTAGCTTGGCGTGGTGGCATGCGCCTGTGGTCCCAGCTGCTCGGGAGACGGAGATCATTTAAATCTGGGAGGCAGAGGTTACAGTGAGCCAAGATCATGCCACTGTACTCCAGCCTGGGCAAGGCATCTGGAGTGCAGTGGCATGAGACTCTGTCTCAAAAAATAATAATAATGAAACTAAAACTATGTTAATTAAACATTTTAAAAAATAGAATAAACTGATAGTGTTAACATATATTTCCCAGGTACCTAAATTTTCAGAAATCCAAGACTAAAGTACCTAGCAAAAATTACCAGGGGTTCTAAACCGGTACAGAACCTCAAAGCAATAAGCCAATTTGGAGATACTCCTACCTCTCTCAATCTCTTTGTCTTCCTTCCCCCTCTTTCTCTCTCTTTTCCTCTCCCCCTTCTCTGTCTGTCTTCTCTCTCCCTTCCTCTCTCTACCTCTTTCTCTTTCTCAATGTTTCTATCTCTCTGTCTTTTCTCTCTCTCTCTCTGGAAAAATGTTAGGTTTTGGAGTCTGTTATGTCAATGAGCTGCTTATGAAAGCAGAATCCTAAAATGGAGACACAGCTAGCAGGGTAGGGCCACAGAGAACCTCAGGATTCATTTATTAGTTTTATGACTCCTTTAGACCCAGCAAGAACATACCCTAAGCTATTTTGGATCTGAACAGAGCCACTCCTCTGCTAGCTAGTATACAGATCAAATGGCAGCTGCCTGACATGTGGAGGATAAATTTGAAGTATAAAAAGTAAGAACATGGTTTAAAAGGGGCAGTCTTTTACCATTGTGTCCATTCACCCTTCACTAAGTCATTGAAATAAAGAATATTATGGGTTTGAAATGATTAAAGAAGAAATTATCAATAAACCATGGCTGCCCACCCCACTCCCATTCACAACAGTGTCATTTTCCCCAAAGAAACGGAACTTCCCAAGTTCTCTTTGCTGTGAGTGGACTCACATTTTCCAGTTCTCAAAGATCTCAGTATTGGGAATGTCAATGAAATACCATTTTCATCCACCCACTATAGTTAATCTGGCCAATTCACATTTTCTCCCACATGAAAATTATAAAATTTTCATCATTTCCGTAACTATTTCTTTAAACTTGATCTCAGTTTGGGTTATAGCTGTCCCTTCTTTACTCTTTCTTGTCTTCCTCAGATTTATGCAGTTTTTTGATGGAAGATAATCTCTATTCCCTTCCTCGGGTATCTGCAGTGTGTTCTTGCTGATTTTCATACCAAAATAAAACTCCTTTTGGCATTTGAAATCTCCATCAATGTTTTTTATTTATTCATATATTTATGCTTTACTCATGGATGCATTCATTTATTCAAATAAGTTAAAACATTTTTAGTGCTTACTAAGATCCTCTATCCTAAGTCTTAGGGATACAGCAGTGAAGAAAACCAAACTCCACCATTATGGAGTTCCCACTGTAAGGTGAAGAAGCAGATAAGAAACAGTATGTCAGGTGGAGATTACTGCTATGAGGAAAAATATAAAGCAATGTAAGAAGGGTAGATAGAGATTATTGAATGGGTGGAAATGTATGTAAAGAATTAAGATTATATCCTGACAATCAGAGAAGGTGACATTTGAAAAAAGAACATAATGAAGTGTGAAGTTGAAGCAAACAACTATTTGGGGAAAGAGAATTCCTATCAAATGGGAAACGATGCTTCAAAAATCCTGAGTCATGAATGTGCATCTAGTATTTGAGGAACAGGAAGGAGGTCACTGTGAAGGAAGACCAGAGAAGGTCAGAGAGAGCGCAGGGGCCAGAATTTGTAGGGCTTAATGAGCAATATATATACCAATGTGGAGGGCTTTATGAGGAATATATATACCTTGAGTTTGCTATGGGAGAGATGCCAAGCCATTGTACAAGTTGAGTTATGAACAACATGATCTGACTAACCTTTGAAAAGATGACTTTGGTCACCATATAAGCTTCACTTATATGAGAAAGAGGGCAAAGTTAGAAGCAGGGTGACTTTTACAGGCACCATAAGATTTCCCCTTGGACTGTGGTGGTAACAGTGAAAGTGGTGCAAAAAGAATCTCTTCTATTAGAGAATTATTTTGCATATAGGGCTGGCAAGATTTCCTGAATAACTGAAGTAGGATATGAAAAGAAAGAGACAGGCCAGACATTTTTAATTGAATAATTGGAAAGATGGTGTTTTCACTAACTGACGTTGGAGAACTACAGAAGATATCAAACTATTCCTTAATAGAAAGATTCTATGTGTTTCAGTTTGGCCTCCTTCCTGGACTTACTCTTCATCTCTCATTTCCTTTGCTAAAATTCATCTGCCCACCCACAACACTCTCAATCAATCAAGAACATTTATAAGCCACTCATAATTTTCAAAGCCCTGCATTAGAAACTGAAAAGGACTTCAAAATATATTATGCGACTCCACAAGTTTCTAAGAATCTATGTGAGAAAAATAATGTTTACCTGTAATAATATAAAAATATAATTCACATATGCAAAATTATCTGGATAAATAGTCTTTTATGAGCAAAAATTAGTGAATAGCCACAGACATACAGTAGGGATATAACTATGAACAAGAAATGACTGCTCTTAAGAAGTTTGTCACATATGCTGAAAGTTCAATAAGTGATATCCATGTTTCCTGGTTGAAATGTAACAGTTTTTCAAAATGCATTAAATGAAAAAGTGGAACACCAGAACTAAAGTGGGAAGAGATCATTGTCAGCCAGGGGAATTAAATAAATAGGTCAAACCTGCAGTTCCTGCAATACCAGCTTGCATCTTACTGTTTCATGATGCTGTCTCTAACTAAATGCTTCTCCAGCAAATTTCCTCTATACTTACATACAATCAGCACCAGTCTGATTTTCACTTTTGTTTATGTTTGCTTAGAAGTATACATTAGTTATGCTCTAGAATATCCATTTGATGGCAGGAGCTTCATCTTATTTAATTCCCTTTGAGCTTTAGAGAAGCTAAATAAATATTGTGAAAAAGTTACAACACATACTTGAATATTACAAAATGTTTTACATTACTTAAAATCGCTTTTGGAAAAGGGGGAAGGAATAGGGAGTCTTTCCAAAAGTTTAGAAAACTTCCGTCTTTTGGAATATATATCTTTTGCAGCCCAAGATAGGAATCCACTCAATGTTCGAGAGAATCCATCAAGTACTTATTCCCTAATTTTAGTTGTCAGATTTTAATCCAGGAAGTGGTACTATTTTCACATATTGTGTACAATTTCAATCAATTGTGAGATGTGTGATGTAAAGATTCCTTTCATCAGGAACTGCAAGTTATATTAATTTCTTCTAAAATATTTTTAATTTAAACTCCCACTGAAGATTGATTTTTCTAAGCCTCTTCAGTGGGAGTGAAAACTACAGTTGATGTGAAGTCAGATCTATATTTTGTTCCAACTCTGTGGCTCATTCATCTGCATGCCTGGTTAACTCAGACTAGTAGATTTGCTCTCTTATCTATCACACAGAGCTCTACTAAACCCTGCCTATGTCACATAGCACTAGATGGTGATGAAAATTTTAAAAATAGTAATAACCATCTATGGAAACACTATCAATCATGAAGCATTCTACAAAAGTAGAATATTTTTGTTTACTAGTAAAACCTGCTAATATGCCAGTTCTGTCTTCTGGCAAGATGCTTTTGGTCAAAATGGGGCATTTATCTAAAATGGCGGACAGCAGTTTGTTACTTTGCTGATTTTGTTTCTCACACTTTAGGAATTGTGTGTGTGCATTTCAAACAAAATATCCTTTAGTTGTCTCAGGTCATCAGTGACATTCATAGTATGAAGTTTTTGTTTTTAAAGATGCCAAGATTGACAAAACATGATGAAAGAAATTATTGCACAATGCTGATGTTTTCCATTTGTCAGCCACACTTGAGTTTCTTAAGCAATATTTGAGATTACCATAATGTAAATTGACATATCATTTTTATAGTACTTTTTATGCAAAAGGAAAAGAGAAAGCCAAAAAAAGATAACAAAGAGAAAAAACATTGAAGTGAAGGAAATTGCTTCAAACACAGATCAAATAGCTGAAAATACAAAAAATGTAGTTAGTTACTTTGATGGGTAGATTCAGTGAACATTATAGTTCTCTTTGCCTTCTTCCTTTGTTTATTCATTTTTGTAACAATTTTATATTCTTCATTTCTAAAGGAAGTATAAAAGGCTTTTAATATTATTTATTTGTAAAAGAAATTTAATATAATATATGAAATAATTAGAATTAGAATTTATAAAAGCATTCAGCTATGTGATGGAGACAAAAATCAACTAGCTTTAGTTTCCATACTTAGCAATAAATAATTGGAAAACAAAGCTGAAAAATAGGTTGCTTATCATTTAAACAAACATTCTGGAATATTGGACATAAAACTAGAAGAAAAGTGCAACACTATAACAAAAAAACCTGAAACATTATTAAGGACCATTTTTTTAAAAGCCAAAATCAATATATAGGTTATATTCCTAAGCAAAAATACTCTAATATTTTAAGGACATGAATTTTCCTAAACAAATGTATAAAGTCAGATAATCACAGCAGGATTTTCATGAAACTTGACAACCAACTTTAAAGTTCATTTGTAAGATAAAATGAAAATAGACAAGAAAAGATTTGAAGAAGTAAGAGGGAATGCCCTACCAGATATCAACATGGTGTATGAATTCATAGTAATTAGAATACCATATGTTAGCATAATAATAGATTAATCTACAGACTAAATAGTATGAAAAAGACTCGTATTAATATTGGAATTTAGAATATTAAATAATTACTATACAGTTAAGAGCATGTATTATGGAGCCAGAGTGCCTGTGTTCAAATTTAATCCTGACACTAATTGGCTGTGTCACCTTGAAAAAATTATTTAATCTCAACCTAAATTTTGATATTATAAAAACGAGATATAACAGTATCTACCCATTTATAAAATTAAGCTCTTTTTTTTATTGAGAAGACCTTTCTAAGCTAGATGCAAACTTAAGCACTATAAATATAATGATTTGAAAAGTGCTTGCATATGAATTTTAAATTTCATCCAAAACACTGTAAAGTCAAGGAGCAAAGGAGAGTCTGGAGAAAAAATTATGAGTAGACTATAGAAAGGTATATTATCTAGAGTATTTTTAAAATCCTAAATATTAATAAGAAAACTTGAATCTAATTAAAAAATAAGCAAAGGAGATGAAGAGCAATTCAACTACAACTGAGATATAAAAAGATGCCCAATATCACTAATAATCAGGAAAACATATATTGAATAAAAATTATATATAGCTTTTTTTTTACTTTTTCTTAATCTTAAGTTCTGGGATGCATGTGCAGAATGTGCAGGTTTGTTACATAGGTATACATGTGCCATGGTGGTTTGCTGCACCTATCAACTTGTCATCTAGGTTTTAAGCCCTGCGTGCATTAGGTATTTTTACTAATGCTCTCCCTCCCCTTGCTTCACACCCACTACGTATAGTTTTTGATCAAATATATTGTAAACTATTTAAAAGATACCTAGTTTTGACAAAAAGAGGAAAAACAAGTCCTGCCATGCACTGTTAGTAGGAAAATTCATTAATAATGCTCTAGAAAGTAAAAGGGCAAATTCTTAAAATATTAAAGGAGCATATACTTCAATCAGTAATTAATTTCTGAATGTCTACTCTACAGAAAAACAGAGGTGCACAAGGGCATATGTACAAAGTGGGCTTTTTATATTTTTACGTACAATAAAAAGCCATAAACAATATAAATGTCTTAAATATATTGGAATATTTCTAGTGTGGTGTACTAAGCAGCAACTAGAGAATAAGGCAAATTAGTATGACTCATAGGAGAAGATACCCAACTCATATTGTTAAAAGAAATCATATTGCAGGACTATACAAGTGATATGCTCACATTTTATATTTAATTCATTTACTTCTAATACAAATTCATAGGAAAGGCAAGCAAGTGCATGCACTAAACTCTAAACAATGATCAATTCTGTGTTGAATAATGAAACAAGAGATATGTGAAAGTAGACTTTCAGTTTTTAATCTATATTTCTCTATTTAAAAATGTTTCACAGTAAAATATGTAGGCATCACTTATGTAAATAAAATAAAGAATCCATAGTAGACACCCCTATCACATGAGGCTCCTTTTCAGTCGATTATATGATGTTTTGCTATGGTTTGAATTTTTGTCCCCTCCAAAATTCATATTGAAGCTTAATCCCCAATGTAGCAGTATTGAGACGTGGGATCTCTTTTTCTTTTTTCTTTTTTTTTTTTTTTGAGACAAAGTTTCCCTCTTGTTGCCCAGGCTGGAGTACAATGGCATGATCTCGGCTCACTGCTACCTCCACCTCCCTGGTTCAAGCGATTTTCCTGCCTCAGTCTCCCGAGTATCTGGGATTACAGGCACTCGCTACCATGCCCAGTTAATTTTTTGTATTTTTTTTTTTTTTTTTTGGTATTAGAAAATTGTATTTTACTTCATTCAACATGGGTAACATTTTCAAGCTCGGAAAAGGACTTTTCTATGTACTTATAAAGGTCTTAAGTCCTCAGAGTTTCACCATGTTGGTCGGGCTGGTCTTGGACTCCTGACCTCAGGTGATCCACCCACCTTGGCCTCCCAAAGTGCTGGGATTATACAGGTGTGAGCCACCATGCACCCGGCCCGAGACGTGGGACCTCGTAAAGGTGACTGAGTCATGAGAAGTGATTGAGTCATAAGGGTTCTGCCCTCAAGAATGAATTAATCCATTCATAGATTAACAGATTCATGGGTTATCATGGGAATGGGACTAGTGGCCTTATGAGAAAAGAGAGACCCGAACTAGCAAGCTCAACTCCCTCGACATGTGATGCCTTGTGCATCGTTGGGACTCTGCAAAGGCTCCGTACCAGCAAGAAGGCCCTCAACCAGATGCACTCACTCAACCTTAGGCTTCTCAGCTTTCATAACTATGAGAAATAAATTCCTTTTCTTTATAAATTATCCAGTATTAGGTATTACGTAATAAGAAACAGAAAATGAACTAATACACCACAGAATGCCCAGCCTCACTGATTTCTATTTCTCTAAGATTTTCTACCACCCAAGGAGCTTTAACCTCCCTCCTCTGCCAACTATAATGCAGAACAATTGAACTTTGCCCCATTTTGTACTCGAAATCCAATGTGTGAAAATACAAAGTTGTAGTATAATCCCTTGTTTAAAAGCATTTAGTTGAGATGTCTCATAACTACACTGAAGGTGTCTTGGTACCACTAACATGATACGTTTATAATAGACTACCCACTGAAGAACCCTTAACTCACTTCCTTTCCTTTTAGATTTTGTACTATGAGGATATGACACTTTAAGCCAGGACAACGGTCCACTACCTCAAGATGTAAAGCCAAGGAAATATTAGAAAATGGGAATCAAAACCTTAACATTGTTGAGCTATAAAATTTTCCCTAGACTGCCTAGCTCTGGAAATCTACAGGTAAAAAATATCGTAATACATATTAATATATTTGTTATATAGTAGTGTATAAACATACTATATATGTATATATTAATTTGTTAGTTATATAGTAATAGAAAATAGGTATTTCTTTAATATATAATAAATTAATATATAATAAATACATATTCATATCTAACTAATATATTAATATATTAGTTATATTAACATGTAATATGTATTAATGTGTGTATTAATATAACATATTAATATAACTAATATTTAATTATATATTCATATATTAATATAACTAATATATGATAGAATAACCTAATATATTAATATAATATGCTAATATATAAACATATTTTATATACATTAGAGTATTTTTTACCTGTAGATTTCCAGAGTTAAGCAGTCCCAGGGATAGTTATATATATATATATGTATATACACACACACACACACCACCATAACCAAAACAAATCAGCATGTGGTATTTTCAATGAACAGGTTTAAAGTTAAAACATTATATTGAATGTTTTTTTTTTCTATCCCTGCTCTATGTGGATAAGAGAGATGGGGAAAGCTAGAAGTGTGTGTATAAGTGGCCCCAGCTGTCTGGCTGAGTCCCAGACCCCCCACTCTGAAAGTCTCCACTCAGGACCCTTCTTATTAGCAGTGTCCACTCCTTGGGCCTACGCTTATCAGGAATTCGACTTGTAGAGATTGTATCAGCTCCAGTTTTCCAAGCATGAATTTATAACTCAAATCTGACTCCATAATTTAGTTCCGTTATCTGAGAGCATCCAATCTGGTTTCCTTTCTTACAGTAATAACTACATAAATGGTGAGAATTTGGGGTAGTCCTTTGGATGTTTAATGAAGTCTCAGCTTCCTCAGTAACAAGTTGGTGCAAATTTTACCCATAAGCTGCTCCAAAAGAATCAGACTTTCCAGAGGGTATTGCACAGTGGCATGGTGTCTTTTTAAACATATTCTTTCCTCCCATCTGCTAATTTCTGGTCAGAACTCAACTAGGCATCTTAGAGACTCTCCACATAATCAATCACCATTTGAAGGTTGTTTTACCCTTGATTCAGAGACAGTTATTGTTTGCCTCGGGACTGAAGTACATATCTACTGTTTGAGCATCTCAGCATCAGTATCTCATTCCTTTGATAACAAAGACTTAACTTTCCTTTGGAAGACCTGAATCTTCCATCCTGCCATATGGACTGATGAGATTTACCCTACAACCTAGCTTAAGCATCCGACACATGGTCTAGATCTAGTAGTGATAATTACACATTCCCAGGACCACTGGAGGGTGAGCTTAAGACCCAACGTGGAACAAGGAGAGTGGTATCTGCAATTTCACTAAAGCTAACTGAAAAAAAAAAAAACAGATGTTCTTATTTTTCTGAGGTTGATAAGCCTGGAAATGCGGGTGTTTCCCCACAGATGAAGAGCCTGTCTGAGACTGAAGCCAACACAGAGGAAAGCAGACATACAGGGGAAAATGACAAATTGAAGATGTGCTTTGAATGCTGAAATTCAGCTTTATCAGGTGTCACTAAAGCCAGTTCTACCTTGGAGCTACTTTTTTCTTGCACTCAGAGTTAACTACTATTCTGAATTTTGTTATTATTTCCTTGCTTTTCATTCTAGATTCACTTCTATGCATGCATCCCTAAATAGTAGTGCTTAATTTTGCTTTTTTTTTTTTTTTTTTTTTTTTTGAGAAAGAGTCTCGCTCTGTTGCCCAGGCTGGAGTACAGTGATGCAGTCTCGGCTCACTGCAAGCTCTGCTTCGCTGTTCACACTATTCTCCTGCCTCAGCCTCCCAAGTAGCTGGGACTACAGGTGCCCGCCACCGCGCTGGGCTAATTTTTTGTATTTTTAGTAGAGACGGAGTTTCACTGTGTTAGCCAGGATGGTCTCGATCTCCTGACCTCCTGATCTGCCTGCCTCGGCCTCACAAAGTGCTGGGATTACAGGCTTGAGCCATAGCACTCAGCCTAATTTTGCATGTTTTAAAATTGTGTGAGTAAATGTTTTGTTCATGTATTTTATGAATGACTTCTTTTACTTAGCAGTATTGAGAACTATTTACATTGTTTGTAGCTACAGTTCATTCATTTTGACTGTTATATAGCAATCCATTGAATAAATATGTCACAATTTTATTACTCATGTAATTCCTGGGTTTTTGATATTACAAATGTCTTCATGAACACACACACACACTGGAAAACGTGGAAGAAATTCTATCCCTATGATTGAAGATCCCAGATTGTAAGAACCTATTGCCTTTAATACTTCTGCATAACATTACAATATTTCCCAAAGTGATTGCACAAATATGTAATCCTACCAGCCATACAAAGGCTTAATGTTGCTCCATATCCATTTCAACATTTAGTTTTATCAGACTTTTTAATATCTTGAAAATATGATGGGAATATGTTAGTTCAAGTATTTTTATTAATATTTCCTTTTTTACTAATAAGATTGAAAATATTTTCTATCTTTGTGAGATATCCATTGCTTATTTATGTCTTTTGATAATTTTTTGTTACGCTGTTAATTTTTTATTGATTAGTAGGAACACTGAGATTTTCTGGATATTAATCCTTTGTTGTTACAAATTTAAAGCTACCCTTCCATATTTGCACTTTTAAAAAATTATCTTTTGATGAATATAAATTATATTTAGTAAAGTCTGATAGTTTAATGTCCCCATTTGTCTTATACAATTTTTGAATTTTATTTTTTAAAACTTCCTTCTTTATTTGAGACCAAAAAATATTTTTCTCCTGATCTTCCTTTTAACTGTTTTAAAGTTTTGTCCTTCATGTTAAGCCACAAATCCATTGTCAAATAATATTTTATGATGTACCATAGTGACTCGATTTCTTTTCTTTCCTTTTCATAGACTTAACCATTTGTCTTAGCACTATTTATTGAATAATCCATCATTTCTCTGGTGATTTTAAGGTGCCATGTTACTTTACCATCTCTATTTCTTTAGGTTTTCTATCCCTGAGGCATATACATATACTAAGTGTTACAGTTTAAATATAAATGTCTGGTACAGCCTGTTAACTCATTTTGTGTTATGGCTATCATTGGCCTTCGAGACTTATGTACAAAACTAATACTCATATACTAAAGTTCAAAAAATAAACCTGTGAGATTTTGATTGGTATTATTTGAACCTATCAATCAACTAGGAAAAAATGGACACCTTTTGGATAACAAGTTCTCTTAATAACATCTATTCACATCAATTTCTTAGTTGACTTGGGCCTTGTTTAACTTTTCTGAATAAGAGTTTATTTTTTTCTTCAAAAACATACATTTCTTGTTAGAGATTTTTAAAGATACATTAACTGTTTTGTAGTTATGATAATATATCTTTTAAAACCATATTTTTGTTTCTTACTGTGTATTGGCATGACTTATAAGTTGGTTTTTTATTATATAACAATATTTCCTTACTCTAGTGTTCATAATTTATCTGCAGATCCTTAAGATTTTTGATAGTTAATCATACCAATATAGCATCTAAAATAAAAATCAATTTTGTTTCCATTTCCATCCTTAAACTTTTATTTTCATTGTTTCCCTGTAGAACCTTCAGCACAATATTGAATAAAAGTAGTGACAGTATGTGTCCATGTTTGGTTCTAATTTTAAGCTGCATGTTTCTAATCAATCATAAAGTATGCTGCTTACTCTGGATACTTTTAGTGGATATACTGTTTTATGATAAGAAAGTTCTCATGTATTCTTAATTTAGTAATAACCAGTGATATAGTTTGGCTGTATCCCCACTCAAATTTCATCTTGAGTTGTAGTTCTCATAATCCCCACGTGTTATGGGAGAGACCCGGTGGGAAGTAACTAAATCATGGGGGCGGTTAGCCTCATGCTGTCCTTATGATAGTGAGTGAGTTCTCATGAGATCTGATGGTTTTACAAGGGGCTTTTTCCCCCTTTTGCTCAGCACTTCTCTTGCCTGCTGCAATGTAGATCGTGCTTTTGCTCCTCCTTCACCTTCCACCATGATTGTGAGGCCTCCTCAGCCCATGTGGAACTGTGAGTCCATTGAAACTCTCTTTCCTTTATAAATTACCCAGTCTCAGGTGTGTCTTTATTAGCAGCATGAGAACAGACTAATACAGACAATTGCTACTATTTCTATACATATGGTACCAAAGATCCTAGCTAGTACCGTAAAATAAGAAACACATATTTAAGACAAAAAATTTGGAAAGGAGGAAATGGATGTCATTATTTTCACATGATATAATTATCTACTTAAAAATTAATCTTCAGGAAAATTACCAGAGATGATCAAGGAATAAAGCAAGATTAGTGGACATAAGATCATTGCAAAGAGGTCCATTGTGATTCTATATGCTAACAAGAAATAATTAACAAACGTGCTTTAAAAGACACCTTTGACAACAGCATAAAAATATCAAACACCTAGGAACAAATCTAGCAAAGGATGTGCCAGATCTTTGGGAAAAAATATTGATATTTGGAAAGACAACCTAATTAAATAAAAAGACGTATCATGTGGATATATAGATACATTTAATACCATAAAATTGTAATTCTCCCATTGATTAATGTGCAGTTCCAATGAAAATATCCACAGAGAAAATTCATTACCAGAATTATAAGAAATAACTCATCACGCCTCCTTTTACTGAAGTTTTTAGATCACCACCATATATAAAAATGAGTTTGTGAGGGACATTGTAAATTTAAAGACTTTACATTATCGATCATATTGTTGTTTATTGCGCTGAATATTTCACATTTCACATCTTAATATCTAATCTCAAACCAGGAGGTGGCCTTTATGGGCCACATCAGATGGTTCTATAGCCTTCTGGACTTCAAGGGACCAAGCAATGGACAGTTCCAGCAGGACACCAGAGACAGGGATGAGAATTGCAGTAATGACAATTGTAACACTGAATCCCGCACAGCAAGATAATCTTGGACTAGCTATGTCATCGAATAGGAAATCACCCTTCTCAAAGTAGTATGCGCTACACATCTTTTTCTGGGTACAGTGACCACTCTGTTCTCTCCTCTTTTTAATCCCATTGTCAATAGTGTCTTCTTCTTCTGTGTAAGTGTGGTGATAGCACCATCCTAGTACTTAACTCCAGTTTACTGAACTCTCCATTGTGGTTTCTCCAACATCTGATCCACATCTTGGAAGTAGTCCCTTTGTAAAATAAACCTTTTTCAAATTATTTTACATTGAATGCACTATGTATTTCCTTGAAGGACCCTAAAAATTACTTATGTATAATAAATATCACTGGGTGAAGAATGAATCAAGTCAAATCAATCTAGCATCCTGTCAGAAAAAAAGTACTCTTATTTTGCATAGCAGGTTATGATATCCAAAACTTTAGCGACTACAAATTGAATTTAAATCCTACTGATATTTAAGAACAGTAACAAGAAAAGCAAGATATTAAAGTATAACATATAAGTGGCAGTTTGCTTACATTTTCATAACTCGATTAACCGAAAATCAAGACCTTACATTTGAAGTTTGCTTAACAGATATTCAGTATATAATAATACAAATATCTGTCAGATCCATTTACAGTTGCTAGGATCTTCCTTAGATTATGTCTATGCAGAGGACTATTTGACTTTTTTCCAGACAGCACGTGGGAAGAGAGGAACTAGAAAGGTAAAGTTTGTAACTTAGGATGCCATCCTTGTTGATCTGGCATAATGAAACTTGATCTACTGTGCTCATTTTAAGGCATAATAATTAGTGATGAATTCTGAAACTAGTAAGAGGATCCATAATAGGTAAGATAAAAGATTATTAAAATGCAGATATAGACAATTTAATGATTATGAGTTATTAAAGTAGAGATATTGGGGGAAGTTTAATGGTGATTCTAAATATGTATATTGCATTTATATAGTAAGTACTAGAGTTTTTAAAAGTTTTCACTAAGATTAAGACTAGAGTGAGAATGAGTTTAGATTGAAATCAGGAATCCAACAATATGTTAGCTATAATGAGTGGCTAGACATTGGGTTGAATTACCAAGAGTACTTACAGATGTCATGCAACAGAAGTTATTCAATAATACTCAACAGTCTTGAACAGAAGTTTATTCAAAACCTAACTGCAAATTTATACAACAGTAAAGGCATGAGTAACTAAGGCAGCCATGATAAAATAGCAATTTCTGTCATTCACAAAACATCCTTAATCCAATACATGAATTAAACCATAAGTTATTGCTCATAAAGTTAAGTCATAACATGTGTACATGTACTCAGAGAGATTGTAGAATAGCCTTTACTGAGATAGTTGAAATTAGGCTAATACCAATGTATAATATGGTTTGGGCACCCTGCCTATTGATAAAAAGATGAATCATGATGTTTATAGCTCGAGGACTCTATGATTCATTGATGATTATCTAAAGTGTCATCCAGAAAACAAATACAGTGTGTGACTGCATACATATATCAATAAAGGTCAGGCCAATGGCACATCTCCAAGCTAAGTTACTCTCTAAAAATAAGATGAACCCAAACACATCAGCTTTTCCCAGTTATGACTCTACTAATCAATTTGTATTGACTAGCTTCTATGTGTCCAATTCTCTGCTGGAGATAATGAGAAAAACAGAAATATTGTCTTAAAATATTTACTCTCTGGATGAAAAATTGTAACATAAGCCAAGACTAACCAAGTATTTTTAAATAGTGTGACATAGTTTTGTAGAAATTCAGGAATGGTAAAATTTGGTTAAATTAATGATAACAATTAATAACTACAATAATAGCTATTTCATACTGATAGCCTACAATGCCAGGCACATGGTAATCATCACTTACCATTAGTTATGATTACTATGTTCCATGTACTGTGATAAAAATTAATGTCACCACTTCATAATAATAATCACATAAACTAGGTATTATTAATGATGAAAAGTCAACAATATATCATACATGTATGATAAACAAATGAAGTAGTAAGTGAAAAAAACTGGGGCTCGGAAAGTTTAAATAACTTGCCTAAGTTCATGAGACAGAAAGATTTGAAACTTAAGCTAAATCTGAAAATAGGAGCAGATTTGTGGCTAGAGAGGAAGAGGGAAATACCAAGTATGGGGACTGGAAAAAGGAAAGGTGCAGAAGCAGAATAAGCCTGGATGTTAATGGGAAAAAGAGACAGTAAGTCTGACTAGGATAGGGAGTGAGGTATTAGACAGTACATCTTATAGAATGTGGACAGTACAGTTCCTTGCAGTCTAGGAAGAAGACTTTGGATATGATGTAACAATGTAGACATGACTGTAAACAGAATGACATGAGGAAAGTGTTGTTTAATAAAGGTGTAAACAGGCAGCATTAAGCAGTGCAGATCTGACAGAAAAAAATCTATCATCAACATAGGAAGCATTTGTAAGTCTAAACTAGAATTATGAGGGTCTGCATTTTGATAGTTGATTGCAAAGGAGATAAAGGAGAAATAATGAATATAAGATATTTTGAAAGAAAATATGATTATAGAAGTGAAGGGAAAAGATAAAGCAATGAATAAGCCCATATTTAGTGGGAAAGTATATCAAATGATAGTTTCACTGAAAGAAAAATAGATATAGAATATATTGTTTTACTTTACTAAAAGATAAATAGAAATAGTTAAGAGGTGGAAAAAAGAAAAAAAATTATATGAGTGAGGTGATAGTGTTATCTTCAAATGTAGATATTCTATGCATTGGTGAAAAGATTGAACTAAGATACAGGTGCGAAATCTGGCTTTGAGATGCAGAGTTTTACAACATGCTATGAAAAAGAGGTGAGGCACTTGAGACCAATATAATAAGCACAACTGATGGAGAAGTGGAACCAAGTTTAAGTTGTGATTATGAAATTTAACTAGAGGAAGTCACAACATCTCTGAAACTCAGTTATTCTGTGTTTAGTGGAGAAGATAGTGTCTACTTCACACACTTTGTTTTGAGCACACAAAATGAAAGGACCTTGCAAAATACACAGCTATATAAATTAAGATAGTGTGATGTAAAGTCACGAGAATGGAAGGTTGGAGATTTTAAACTACATATTTCTTAAGGGTTTCCAAGTTGAGACTTTAGCCTTCTTCCCTTGATTGAAGACCCACATTTTGCTGTGCTATGAAGTGGATAACTCCTTATCATAAGCGAACATTAGAAGGCTGATTGGCCGGTCTGCTTCTGAAACACAGTAAAAATACTGCTGAAATCTTTCTAAATCTTGGAAAAGCCTTTGAATAATCATCTTTAGGTTTTGCTTAATTGCAGCAATATAATTTTAACCAACCAATAAAGGAATAAATCAGAAAAATCTCCAATTCAAAAGTTATTTTTCTTATGGCATACTTATGGGTAAACAAGCATGTTAAATATTGCTTATAATTATTCTGTATTATTACAGTTTCAAGCCTTAACATTGCATAACACTAAATTATAAAACGAAATATTTAGACACATTGATTTAAGGATACATAATAATCCATTTTTAGTTTTTCTTTTACTTTTTAAAGTTACTATTTGCACTGAAATAAATGATATCGCTTTAGGAAAAAAAAATCAAAACATAGATGCCTGAGCAGAGTAAAAAATTCTTAGAGAAGCAGGACTATGTATGTTTTGTGTCTTTAGACTATGTTTAAATATCAATATTTTACTGGTAAAGATTGAGCTGAAAAATATTTGTATCTACTTTATCCATTTTGATTGGATGAGACATGTGCATCTTGATATTTCTTAAGGGTATTACAGCTCAAGTTTTGGTACATAGTAAGAAATTTCCTAATATAAATTCAAATCAACTTGTGATTACATATTTGCTTGCTTTTTTTTTCCTTTATTTTTGGTATGCTAGTCGAGGTGTGAGTTTTTTATTATAAATATCACAGATGTCACTTTTCCTTTTCCCAAAGGTATTTGAAAGAAAATAAGGAAATTATATCAGTTTTCACCAGTATGCTTGAGTGTCCCCAGCACAGGGAATTTCTTGATTCAGCTTTGCATCCCAGCACCTTGGACAGTGGCAGGCTCAAAATTGGCTTTTAATACCTATTTTGGAACATGAATGATTTTGTCGTGATATCATAATTGTTTTATATGTCTCTAAAGATAACAACCACCAGAGCTTGAGCATGTTTTTATTTTGCTGTAATAATTGCTTTTATGCAAACTACTCCTAAATTGTTTTTATTTCACTTTTAATGCAAGATCAACACTTGGAAAATTGAATCTCTTAAGCTAAAATTCATGTTAGCACCAAAATTATTATTATTTCAAGATATCTTCTTCATTTTACTTACAAAATCACCATATAAATGTAACACAAATTAAATTGTAAAACTCTCCTTCAAAAGCAGTACTTACTTTTATTCTCATACTCAAGCTCACAAAGGAATTCTTAGAGGTAGAAGGGAGGCTCCCATGCCCCCCGCACCCCCACTCAAAAAAGAAATTGAAAAGAAAAAGAGAAATTTCCACTTAACTTTTAAAAATATTATTACTGTGAAACAGTATAGGTTAGTGTAAATTGTAAAGACAAGTATGTTCTGAACTCCTTTTTAAATGAATTCCCTTTTACGCTGATATAATATATTCTTTCTGCTTTCTGTTATTGTTCGCATGCACTACTATAAAGATTATGGATTCCAGCAGTTACTCCTTATTTTCACTGTAGAAACCGGTACTCAATAGGAAACAGGAAAATGTACAGAGGGCAAACCTGTCTGTAAAGGATCTCTGTGGGCCGATATTTATTTCGGTTTGCACTAAATTAGTCGTGGCTTCGCAAGAACCCTTTGTCTGTGGGACGGTGGGTCCCATCATGGCAACCATTATCTATTCGTGGAAACGACAACTGCTGACTCCGCCTGGGCTGGGGGTGGGGAGGGAGCACCGCGTGGAGAGCTCGACTGAGAATTAAAGTGAGTGAACAAAGAGAACTCCCAGCAGCCGCCCGCCAGCGTCTCGCAGCTGCATCAGGAGACGTCAGTCACGCCCGGAAAGCTGCTCGAGTCCGCCTCCTTGGAAAAGGAGCTCAAGTAAATAATTGATGGAGATTGACGGAATCCAGGACAAAGCTTTGCAGAAAACCAGTGCATCCGTGTTCGAGCGGTTTTGGAATCCTCTGCCAAGTACGGGATAAGAGAATAGAGCAAGGACTTGGAGCACTGCTGCCAATTTTCCATCTCGGGCGTGGCTCTGGCCTTTTTGTCTCTTTATCACGCCACTCCCCACCCCCGGACCCCGTCTCCCTCCCCGCCGCCTTCTCTTTCCTCTTGAAAGTAACCTCTCTTTGGTTACTTCTACCCTATCGTCCCTTGCAATCCCGCCCTCTCCCCTGCCCAGTTCGGTGAGGTCAGCTGGTGAGTATCTCTGCACTTCCTGGGGAGCGTCTGGCCCAGCTTGGTACCTCGCGTGTTAGCCTGCTGAGAGCTGCAGCTCCAGCCCAGCCACAGACCTCCGGGAAGTCACCAGCTCTGGGGGCAGCTGAATCTCGACGTTACCGCCATTGTTTGGAGAAATCGAGTGGGTGTGGAACTGCGGCGAGCGAGCCCAAAGTCATGCTCACCCGGAAAGTCGCATACAATAAAATGAAGTTGAACTTCCCTCAGCGCAGAAAAGCACAATAATAAACCCTGAGATCCCCGGAATATCAGAAGGAAAGTGCTGTTGATTTGCTCAACTACTTGGAAACCTCGCCTCTGCTGAGAAGTGAGCAAGTTCTGGATTTCTAAAGGGTTGGGGATGAATGATGGGGTGGGTCAGCGGGCGGATAAAACTTAGATTAAAAGTGTTGGTCTAAGTCGTGCCAGGGTTGGTTGGGTGGCAATTTTTCACCGGGAAAGCCTTGAAGAGATGCAGCATCTTGTCACTTTGTGGGAACCACGTGACAGCAGCCGGATACCTTTGATTGTGGAGCCCAGTTACTGGAACACAAGCTTTCACCTGGGTTAATGCTGCCTGGGGGCTGAGTTTAAACATTGGCTTCTCAGTTCTGGAATTATTCTGCCTGATTAAAAACAAAAATAAGTTTGCATTGGCAATATAAATCAGTTAGATAGCCCATGTTAGTGTCACCCAAGATGATAAACTAGGCCAGACGTTCTAGTATTATTGTGGCTGGGAGAGAAGATGTAGAAAATAAGTTGATGGGCAAATTTCTCCCCTGATGTCTTCTTTGTTCACCTTTATATTTCAAAGTGAGTTGGAAGGAGATGCCAGAAACAGAAAGGGAGGTGGATTAGGAATCCTCTGGTAATATTTCTTTATAAAATGAGGAATTACTGCATGCTAAGTTGTGATGCTAAAAATAGATGTTAACAAGAATTATGCAAGTAAAATAACTGGCAGTAGGGTAACCTCCTCTCTGTATAGGACAAATATTTTTAAAGCAGAAATTTATGCCTAGTCATGCCCCTTTCACTGCTTTAGACAGAAATAATTTTGAGGAAAAGGCAACTAATTGACTAGCTGCCTGGATCCCTAGGGAGAAGAACCCATGAGGCAGTAGCTTGCTGTTTTTAATATTAAAGAAGCTAGTGATGGATTTATCTTGGAAATATACATCCTGGAAATTGATCTTACCACCATGAGGGAAGATGCACCAGCTTTCTGGGTTCTGTCTCAGAATATGGCTACATAGGAGGGAATGGGCACTTTAAAAAGTACAACTTTGCCTATGATATGCAATGTAAGAAGATGGCTAAGAATGAAAATATTTTCTATCTAGCCATTACACTTAAAACTAAAGTGATTCATAAGGACTACAGTATTGGATGAGCATAGGAAAATTCATCACCAGAAACTTAGGAAACTGCAGAACTGACCATCAACTTTTCCAAATGTATTTTAAAAATTATTTCCCCAAAGGAAAAAGATACGCTTTGGGGTTGCTAATAACTAACCCATATAGACAATTCTTAATGCTGTTGTTTTCTTGAAACTGAGATTGATTTAAAGGCATTCATTATTTATATTTTCTTTTAGTTCTATTACAAAGGAAATTGGGTGCATTTCCCCAAAAACAACGTTGGAGCTGCCTGGGGAAAGTGTCATTTATCCGTAGAAAATTTTCTCTAGGAGCCCTACATCATAATTCTTTTCCTCTAATTGAACTTGGGAATACTAATTAAATGAAAACTTTCTCCACTAAACTAGGCTTTACATATGGATTTGATGGTGAGGAAAGCCAACGTTGTAAAAGCAGAGATTTGACAACTCTAAGATATGGACATCTTTTCTTTCTGAAGCCCCTTTTCGACTTTATCTCTTTTCTTTTATATCTCCCTTCCCACCAATTCCTGTCTGACTCTGTACCTCACCCTTTTCAAAGCCTGCTACCATGAGAATGTAAGGTTCAGCTGCTTTCAGATCCGTCATTTTGCTAAGGTGGAGTGAGATGGAGACAGCGCCACCCTGGGCAAAATGAGAATTTACATACCTGCATCCTATTCCTAAAGACAGCCCTGTGTCCTGTTCCTAAAGTCAAAGCTTCTACTAAGCGCCATCCAAATCTCATCGTTTTCTGAGGGCTTCTCTTGTACAGCAATATCACCCTTTGCTGTGCAACAACGCAGACATGTTGTGTTCTTCTCTCCTTTTGTTTCTGTCCCAGCTTAGGAAGGAAGGTTGGCGGCAGTGAAGAGGGAAGAGGATGATCTAGTAATGGGCTATTCCAAATCGCATCTGGTAGGTTCTTCTTAGCCATGAGTCAGCCACCGACTGGGGGCGCTGCCCCTGCCACAGCAGCAGCTCCTCCCGCCGCTGCAGCCACTGAGGCTCGTCTGCACCCGGAGGGCAGCAGCAGAAAGCAGCAGCGAGCTCAGTCACCCGCTAGACCGAGGGATAATTCGCTGCGACAGACAATCGCGGCCACCAGGTCCCCAGTGGGGGCCGGCACTAAACTCAATTCTGTTCGGCAGCAGCAGCTGCAGCAGCAGCAGCAGCAGGGTAACAAGACCGGGAGCCGCACGGGACCGCCCGCAGGCGTCCGAGGAGGCGGAGGCGGGGCCGACAAGGCGACGCCCCTGGCGCCCAAAGGGGCCGCTCAGGGAGCTGTCCAGCCCGTGGCTGGTGCTGAAGCGGCCCCAGCCGCGACCCTGGCCGCTTTGGGCGGCAAGAGGCCCGGACCGCCCGAGGAGCCGCCTCGGGAGCTAGAGTCCGTGCCCTCGAAACTCGGGGAACCCCTTCCGCTAGGAGAAGGGGGAGGAGGGGGCGGGGAAGGAGGAGGAGCCGGCGGCGGCTCCGGGGAAAGGGAGGGGGGCGCTCCCCAGCCGCCGCCGCCCAGGGGCTGGCGAGGGAAAGGCGTACGCGCTCAGCAGAGGGGCGGCAGCGGTGGGGAGGGGGCCTCCCCTTCGCCATCCTCCTCTTCTGCGGGCAAAACCCCAGGACCCGGCAGCAGAAACTCCGGAAGCGGCGTTGCGGGGGGCGGCAGCAGTAGTGGAGGGAGCTACTGGAAGGAAGGATGTCTGCAGTCTGAGCTCATCCAGTTCCATCTCAAGAAGGAGCGGGCAGCGGCGGCGGCGGCCGCGGCTCAGATGCACGCTAAGAACGGCGGCGGCAGCAGTAGCCGCAGCTCCCCGGTCTCTGGTGCCCCTTCCATTTGTGAGACCCTGGCAGTCCCCTCCGCCTCCCCAATGGCGGCGGCGGCGGAGGGCCCCCAGCAGAGCGCAGAGGGCAGTGCGAGCGGCGGGGGCATGCAAGCGGCAGCGCCCCCTTCGTCGCAGCCGCACCCGCAGCAGCTCCAAGAGCAGGAAGAAATGCAGGAGGAGATGGAGAAGCTGCGAGAGGAAAACGAGACTCTGAAGGTGAGGAGGGTGGGGGTACCCGGCTGGGGGATGGGAAGAGTGGGCCTGGGAGGATTAGGGCGTGTCCCGGCGGGGGTGAGAGGCTCCTAACCTGTTAGAGAGCCTTGAAGAGGGAGGAGAATAAGAAAGGAGGGAGGGGGTTTCCTAGGCCTTGTCCAAATTTGAAACTGAATCTGCTCTCAGTAACGCGAGGTTTTCATTTAAATTCTAATCTGGGCCTCCGTTTCTTTAATTATAATGGTTTGTCACACTTTTTCCTGGAGAGAGAGAGAGAGTAAGAGAATGAGAGAGGGCCTAAAGTGGGCCTTTTCCCCCAGTTTCCTCTTCTACACTTAGCTCCTTGTCACTCCTGTCTCGTGGAGAGAGGGCAATTAAAGCTGAGAATTTGGAATTGGAATGGGGTGTGCATGGTGTGTGTCGAAAGGGCTGGAAGCGAGTTTGATTTTGACACGCGGCCTGTCACCGCCTCAGAACGAGATCGATGAGCTGAGAACCGAGATGGATGAGATGAGGGACACTTTCTTCGAGGAGGATGCCTGTCAACTGCAGGAAATGCGCCACGAGTTGGAGAGAGCCAACAAAAACTGCCGGATCCTGCAGTACCGCCTCCGCAAAGCCGAGCGCAAAAGGCTCCGCTACGCCCAGACCGGGGAAATCGACGGGGAGCTGTTGCGCAGCCTGGAGCAGGACCTCAAGGTCTGCGGCGCGGGGGCTCAGTGGCGCGCGGCAGGGGCGGCGGGTGGGAACTTTGGCCAAGGGCTCTTTAGGCTGAGAAGTCTTCATTGGCGACTGGCAAGGAGTCTTAGGGACACAGTTTCGTAGCGCTAACCACGAAATACTAGGGTCTCAGAAGGGAGAGAACTGACAGGTGGCTCTAAAGAGTGCAGAGTGTGTGTGGAGGGCCTGGCAGCAGACGAGCTAAGTGTGCTCTCCTGGGAGCAACGGTGGCTCTCCAAGAGGTGATGAGAAGAAGGCTCCCTTCTGGGCAGAGGCAAGGGCGTGGCAGAGCGCAGGCTCAAGCCTTTGATCTGCCCTAGTCTGTCTACTGAGAGAATACCGGTGGAATCGGGCAGTCAGGAGCCACTAAAAGGACTCCTCTGGGGGAGTTGAAACCCAAAATAGGTACTGCACTAGGGAGATTCTAGAGTTAAGATTTATTTCAGCAAGTGGACACTCCACCTCCTTCTTCCAGGACTATTTCTTTTCCGCACTTGCCACTTAGGTGACTCCCTGAGAAAATAAAAACAACAACAAAAACAAACAAAAAAAACCCCAACTAACCAACTTGCAGCCTGTTTGGTGTGAGGTAAATGAAAGAATTTCATTTTTTAAAGTGAAGTCGCTCCTTCAGAATTTCTTCCAGCGGAAAAATCTCAACCTTCAAGTGCATTTTCTAGACAGGTGTGGTCTCCAGTTCAGTCTGACTGTAGGCAGATTTATTGACAATGCAAACTTAATCTCCTTGCACCAAATAAGTATACTGTTCATTGCATGAACTTCATCAAGATTTAAAGATCACGTGTAATTTTTCTTTGTTTTAAAGAAAGCTATGTGTAAACATTTTATGAAAGACGTATTACTTTTTTCTTTTCTTTTTTTTTTTCTTTGAGACGGAGTCTCGCTCTGTCGCCCAGGCTGGACTGCAGTGGCCGGATCTCAGCTCCGCCTCCCGGGTTTTTTACGCCATTCTCCTGCCTCAGCCTCCCGAGTAGCTGGGACTACAGGCGGCCGCCACCTCGCCCCGCTAGTTTTTTGCATTTTTTAGTAGAGACGGGGTTTCACCATGTTAGCCGGGATGGTCTCGATTTCCTGACCTTGTGATCCGCCCGTCTCGGCCTCCCAAAGTGCTGGGATTACAGGCTTGAGCCACCGCGCCCGGCCACTTTTTTCTTAACATTTGTTGAGTGTTTAGTATGTACCAAGCACTGCGGCAAATACTGTTACATACATTATTATTTAATGTAATTCTCAAGGGAAAAAAATCCTACAATATAGGGATTATTAAGTCACCATTTTCCAGCTGCAGAAGCTACACCTTTCACAGATGTTAAGTGGCCAGGCCTGGAAAACAGCTAATAGGTTCCAGGCTCACTCTCCACTCAGTCCAAAATCACAACCTGTGTCCTAAGCCTCTGTACCAGGCTGCTCCACTTTTCTTCCAAACCCTAGAATTTCCAGGATAATCTCAAAACATGAGGCAAAAATGCACAGTCATTCAAAAAGTAATAATCGCAAGGACTAAAATGTTTCCTAACATTAAGCAACTGGAATTCTAGTTGTAAGATTGAAATTCAAGCCCAACCCACTACTTGCAAAAGCTTCAATTTTTCATTCTTTAACATAGATTATAATAGAAACATCTACCTTATACTTTTGTTGAAGTAAAGGAGATTTGTGAAATTTCTCTACATGTGATAAAATCCAGTACAACATTTGTTACCACAGGGTAGTGCAGAAGTTAAGGGAACAAAATGTAGAGCCAGATTGCTAGGCTTCTTAGCCCCGCAGTGTCTACTCGTTAGCTGTGTGGCCTTGACCTCTCTGAGACTCAGTTTCCTCATCTACAAAATAGGAGTAATAATAGTACCTATCTCATCGGATTTTTATAGGGTTAAATGATTGATATATGCGAATGGCTTATATGTATAGTTTGTAGAATAATGCCTGGCACATGGTAAGCACTATATAAATATTGGGTTGTAATGCTTTCAATAGGAATAAAAGTTTAGCCCTTATTATATAGTAATTAATTATATTTTATTGTTACAAACACCTTAATTCAGGTTGCAAAGGATGTATCTGTGAGACTTCATCATGAATTAGAAAATGTGGAAGAAAAGAGAACAACAACAGAAGATGAAAATGAGAAACTGAGGCAACAGCTCATAGAAGTTGAAATTGCAAAGCAAGCTTTACAGAATGAACTGGAAAAAATGAAAGAGGTTAGTATTTGATTATTTCATGGTGTACTATGTATTTTTAGCCCATTAGAAAAGAATCCCAAGGACTAATATGACTGTTAAAAAATTTATTTTATGATTGCAGGACAATTTTTTACTCTTTCCCGAATAGTAAAAAATACATCATTTCATACCAATAAATGAGTAGCGACAAAAGATTCTGACCTAAACACTGTATCTAACTCGACATGTACGAGCTTTGACTGATCTCTGTGTTTCATCTCTGTGTCTTCTAAATGTATGTTAATTAAATAAATTCCAGAGCATACTAAATGCAAAGGTGTCAAGAGTGTCAAGGAATGAGCCTTGTGATAGTTGAGGGGAATAATTAGCCCCAGAAGATTACTATTGAGTTCATAGAACCATGAATTTTTAGGATGGAAAGGACTCTAAGGTCCATTTGATCTAATTCAGTCATTGCTTGAAGTCTGTCTATAGCAAAGCCACCCCTTCCCACAATGTTCTAATGCTTAGAATATCACCAGGGACTATCCCTGAAGATATTTCACAGCAGCCAACTGTATCATATCATAGCTCTGTTTAAAGATTTTCCTTTTTTCTTTTTTTACATGAGATATATTTAATTGTAACTTTAGCCAGTTCATCTTAGTTATACCCTTTAGGGCAGAAGAGTCAAAGTTCTCCTTCATGTCAGCTATTCAAAGATTCCAAATGTATTTACCATGAGTCTTCTAAAAGAATAGAATCAGGATAAAGAAATGGAGAAGAAAAGAGACAGAAACATCTATCAAGAAACGATTAGCTTTAAGATAAATAGCAATTTAATTAGAATTAAATTATACTTTTCTTTGATAGCTACCTGAACATGTACAATGCAACTTGTGAAAACTACCATTGAGAATTAGCAAATGCACAAGTTGTCTTCTGAAAAATTTCCTCTGCTTGAATAAGCAGAATTCTAAAGAAAATTCTAATCTTTCCACAGACTGAGGTATTGACCCACCTGTCATTGCTGTGCTTATCTCAAAATGGTACAAAAATATATCTACCATGTAGCAGTGAAAATATCAACAGTCTGATTAAGAATATGTGTTAGGACTTTGCAGAATACAGTTTCAGTGGAGTAAACTATTTTTTTGTCATCTGTCTACTTATATTATCCTGACTTTAAACATTTTTTAACATAACAAAATAGTAAAAAAAAATTTTTAATGATATGAAATCCTTGGCTACTAGCTAGGAGTTGCTCTGTGCTATCGTAGAAAAATATGGAGACTGGGAACTGTGTGATCTATTTTCACCAGTAACTGGATGACTTTAAAAGACCTGTAACTTCTACTTGTCTACTTTTATCCAGTTCTACACTGAAAGGTTGTTTTTGATGATTCTCAACATGTTTTTTCTGGTATATAAGACTTTTTCTCATGAAATTCAGAACATTGCCATTTAAGGAATGGCAAAGATTTTTCTGTGAAGTTAAGAGATCAAATATGAAATTAATACAGATATAAGTATATATTTCTTCAACAATAATGTACAGTTGAAGATATGTCAAAAATTGACTTTCATTTATAGAAAAAAAAAGTAAAGTAGGTAACTGTATTAGTTCTCTAGGGTAGCTGTAACAAAATACCAAAAACTGGGTGGCTTAAACAGCAGAAAAAATGAATTGTCTCACAGTTCTGTAGTCTAGAAGTCTGGAATCAAGATGTTAGTAGGGTTGGTCCTTTCTGAGGGCTGTGAAGACAGGATATGTTCCAGGCCTCCCTCTATGGCTTGTAGATGACCATCTTCATGGTCACATGCCTTTCTCCTTGTAGCTCTCAGTTTCCAGACTCCCCCTTTTTGTAAGAATATCAGTGATATTAGATGAGGGTCCTCCCTAAGAACTTCATTTGACCTGCCTAGGCTCAAGCTATTCTCCCACCTCTGCCTCCCTAAGAGCTGGGATTACAGGCATGAGCCGTGGCACCCAACCCTCATTTTAATTTGATTACCTCTAAATACCCTGTCTCCAAATGAGATTTCATCCTGAGCAACGGGGGTTAGGACTTCCATATATGAATTTGACAGGGAGTGTAGAAGGAGAGAACAGAATTCAACCCACAGCAGCAACAATCTGATAGCTTCCTGTGAGCAAGCAAAGAGAAAGTTCATCATCAGTCTCATGGGCGCCGTTCCCTGTTCATACGTTACTGTGCTCTCTCATATTCCTTGTTTATACAATTTAAAGCATTCAAGAACAAACAAACTTTGCTTGATTACCAGAGATAAAAAAGAAATGCCTTGTAATTTGGTGTCATGTGAATGTTTTAAGTGGATACCTGGAAAATTGTACTTAAGAATGGCATAAGAGCTTTCTGATTTTCATTTTACATCTATTAAAGGGGAAAATATGCGTAGACTGTCTATCCGTTAGCCAGAACGATGGGACCTCTCCCATCTTAAAATAAAAGCCAAGATAATCTGGCCACCAGGAGGAAAGGGTAGAACTTGGGAATGTCCTCAGGAGATTGTAAGGATGCATTTCCTTGATTCTTTTGCTCACACTCTTCCCGGTGACTATTTCCTTCAGGGCTCTAATTCTGGGTTGGGAAAATGCTATTCCAGCATCAAGCAATGTAGGTATAGAAGTTCATACTAAAGAGGAAATTTAATTCTCCTTAGAGTTATAAAAACCAAATGCCAATGCCTGATTAGGGAATACAACAATAAAAGTAAAAATAATTTAGGAGTATATATGCAGAACATCAGCCTTTAAAGTAATCTTTTATTAAGAAAATGGCATTCATGATTTGAGAAGATGGAAGGTGGTGGGGAACAGAAATTAAAAAAAAAAAAAAAACAGAGAAAGGGTGAAAGAGTGGAAGATAAAGATCTGGAGGATACTAAACATAATAAAGGAAAACCAAATAATATTCTTGTAGGAGTGCTCTATAATTACTCATTTGAGGTTGACCTTCATAGTATTCAGAAAAATGTCAGAAATAGAAAGAGTAGTTTAACAACATGTTTAGAAATCAGAAATGTTCCATTCAGATAAGATTTTTGCAATAGTACTTTTTATAATGCTCTAAGAAGATAAATATTAAAACTGAGCTGCAATTATAACTGGCTTACTCTGTAGATAAGGGTTGTAAGTTTCTCCTTGGATGACTTGCAACAACTTCAGTTAACCATCTGCTTCATTGGTTGTAAAATGAAAACATATTCAAGCCCTTGGTGAGTGTTAACCAACTTGGTTAATTTGGTCAGAGATGAATTGTCATCCCTTCATGTCATTCTTTTAAAGGAGAAAAGTAGAACCAGGCCAAGCTCTCCATTAAGAGAAAAGACACTAGTTATAGAGTAAAATCATAAAATATTAAGTAGAATATACTTGAGAGAAGCAGTCCTCCAATTCCAAGATTTTAGATCTTTATATGGAGTCATATAGATGTTGAACAGCACCACTGGGACCAATAGACCATCTGCTAGAGTTTAGAACTGTTTACTAAAAATTTAACTAGCTTCAAAGGTATTGACCAATTGCTCTCAGGATTGGTGGCTACACAAGGTCCTGTGCAACTCCTCACATCTATCTGCCTATCTTCTCCCCCTGAGAGGATGGAGTAGGCACCTGGGAGTAAGAAGAATTGAGTAGAGGCAGAATGGAGGTAATTAGCGGCATCTGTTGCATCTCATTGCTTGTATTGAAATAGCTGATGTTTGACCAACTACAAATAGGAGGGACCTCTTCAAATGCTGCCTTTGAATCTTAATAGCATTTTCATCCCAATTATAAAACATTGATTGCTACCAGCAGTATGCTTTCTTACTGTAGAAGAATGCCTTTACCTTTCTGTAACCTGTAGCAAATGGTAATCTATCTTTCAACATTGGAAATGATCAAAGAGACAGAGGTTTTAGTTAAAGTTATGTCATGTAAACAACAAGTAGCTCTTTGAATGCCAGAATGGGTTCATGTGCAAATAGGATAAAGTGAGGTTGTGAAGGAGGCTTTAGACAATGCATTCTCTGTGAGAGGTGAGTTTTTGCTCTAGTTAAATTGAGGATCACTGTCTGTCATGAGGTTCTGCTGCTGTAGCAGTGAACTTTATTTTCAAAGCTTTGAAGCTCCTTGTAATCATCAACAGAAGAAGGGTCATGTTGTGTCACTTTTAAGGTCTGCTGCTCAAACAGATATTTGAGCAAAGAATCACCAACAGAGGAGCAAAGAAAAGAAAGAGTAAGATGATGATGATGAGAACCGTTTATCAGATCTTTTTTCTTTTCAGAATCTGTACTCCTTATATTGTCTCATACCTCACCCATACACAAGATTCTTAAAAGAAAATAATTTTCTTAACTTTTCTCAGTCTGTGCTCCAGAAGGTTCTTAACTGGCCTACTGAAATAGCACCATCTATCTTGGACTTTTATTTTTTGTGTACTTGGTATAATAGATCTTATCTATTACAATTAACTTTCATTCTAAAACACAAAAGTAATTAGTACTATAAATTTAACAGCATCTCTGATTTTTTGTTTTTTAGAGTCCCTTGAGAGTATATCTGTATATCCAGATTGTCTTTACAAATGGAAAACTTTAATAGGCAAATTCTGTACTACATGTTTATAATTACCTGTTTATTTTCTTATATAAAATAAAGAACTGATCATAACTACACTTGGTTCTAATAGGGTATGTTTTCCTGAATAATAAAATGTGGAAAAGAAATGTTGAATGATAAATCAGTGAAGAAGCAGTTCAAGAGACACTTTAATAGGGCATTTCTTGCAAATATTTTCCCCTGGTTCTGGTAGTTTACTTAACATTTTAAAATAAAACATTAGTCATTGATATTTTAAAATGAAATGGCCATACATATATTTAGATGCATCAATTAAACATTATTATTTTAGTCATATCTTCTCAGAGCCAATAGTTTGTTGAATAACATGGGCAGGAATAAGAGACTAAATTAAAAACAAGGAAGAGTGTGTCAGGTAAGCATAGAAAAGCTTGTCTTCCAGGAAGTTGCCATGTGTTATGAATGCATTTTAAAGATGTATTTATGTAGGCATTATAAATTTTATTGGATTTTTAAATGAAATTAGATATACAGATCCATGTACTCTGAAGTGATCTTTAATATTCAGTCACATGTAAATGACTCTTTTACCCAGATGCCAAGCCCCCATCAGAAGCAAAGTAGTATACAGATCAGAAATTGGTGGATTATTTTTGTACAATATAATGAACTTTTATTATAAACTTCAAATTTCTTATTTACATAAAAATACAGGACAGCATGACACACCCCCACATTGTTGATCAGATTCCAGTTCCTTTGTCGGCTGAAATTTTGCACTTCATATTGTTGAAACTGTAAAATGCTGAACAAATACAGGCTTTTACCTGATTAAGCATCTCCTATTGAGTACATTTCCAGTTTGCATCTAAAATATCTATTGATTTGGATGTTTGCAATGTAATGGGCTTTCTAAAAAAATTGTTTAATACATGTATATTTAAATTTTTGTTGCTTTTGCTGATGAAGCATATTAATAAGAGTTAAGTCTCCAACCCTGAACTCTTAGAGTCCAGTTTAATTTGGTCCAAGGGCTCAAGGCTGAACTTTGAGTGACTCACCTCTGTGAGATTAGCAATTTATCCATGTTAAGTATCTCCATGGAAGTATATTACTTATATAGTTACTGAAGTGTTGTTTATTTCTCTGACTTCTATATCCAACCTACCTTAAAAGGGGATTTGAGGCCAGGCATGGTGGCTCACGCCTGTAATCCCAGCACTTTAGGAGGCTGAAGCGGGCGGATTACAAAGTCAGGAAATCGAGACCATCCTGGCTAACACGGTGAAACCCCATCTCTACTAAAAATACAAAAACTTAGCCAGGCATGGTGGCGGGCGCCTGTAGTCCCAGCTACTCAGGAGGATGAGGTAGGAGAATGGTATGAACCCGGGAGGCGGAGCTTGCAGTGAGCTGAGATTGCACCACTGCACTCCAGCCTGGGGGACAGAGCGAGACTCCATCTCAAAAAATAAAATAAAATAAAGTAAAATAAAGGCGGGGGAGTGGGGGGAATTTGAAATGGTTTGCAATAAAGCCATAAAACTGTTGAAATAAGGGTTTTCAAATTAGGTTAAAATGCTGGAAAGATGAAGAAAAACTTAATCCAAGGGATGTACATTGTTATGAAACAGCTCTGAGTTTAGTATCACTCAAGCCTGGGGACCAAATATTGAAAGAAGTCATTTCCTAGCTGTGACCAGATATAGAAGCAACACTGAGTTTTATGTGAAGCCTCTGGTGCAATCATGAAGAAAATCAATATAGTACAACAAAATGTTGCAGTTATACACAGACTTTACGTGCAACCATCATGGATAAATGAACCTTCTAAATACTTGACAGGTCTTTTCTATAGAATTAACAAATTATGAGTTAAAATTTTACAGAAAAGAAAATAGTCAGTTTTTCATTAGCCATGAATTTGAGTGTGATTGTTAGAAAGTACACATATCATGGAGTCTATAAACTAGCTTTGAGACCTCATCTGTCATTCCCTATGACCTTGAAGAAACAACTTAAAATTTATAGGCCTCAGTTTTTAATATGTAAATGCAGAAATTAAACTGAGTGCTCTCGAAGCTTCCTATAAATATACCATTTTCTACTTTGTCAGTTATCCATCTCTGTTCTCCCTGAACGTTTCATAGTCAGCTATAAAATTCAGTTTCATTACTATTATTTAAATACTATAATTATTTTTGCATATAGTCAGTCAACAGCTATTTTTTTAATGCCTGGTGTAGCGTGGCCATGTAGATAACACAGAGGATATAAAGATATAGATGGCAAAGTGTTGCATTAAACTCCAAGTTTGCACCCACTGAAGGTCCCTACTGAAAGTTTTTTTTCCAGATAACACATTTTTTAATTGAAAAAAGTGGACATTTGAGGAACATGTGTCTTTTTTTTAACTTTTAAGTTTAAGGGTACAAATGCAAGTTTGTTACATAGGTAAACTTGTGCCATGGGGGTTTGTTGTACAGATTATTTCATCATGCAGGTATTAAGCCTAGTGCCTATTAGTTATTTTTCCTGATCCTCCGCCTCCTCCCACCCTCCATCCTCTGAAAAGCCCCAATGAGTGTTGTTCTTCTCCATGTGTCCAGGTATTCTCATCATTTAGTGCTACTTGTAAGTGAGAACATGCAGTATTTGGTTTTCTGTTCCTGCATTAGTTTGCTAAGGATAACGGCCTCCGGCTCCAATCATGTCCCTGCAAAGGATGTGATCTGTTTCTTTTTATGGCTGCATAGTATTCCATGGTATATATGTACCACATTTTCTTTATCCAGTCTATAATTGATAGGCATTTAGGTTGATTCCATTTTTTAACACAGGAAGTAAGACACACAGTTATCTCTCTGTTGCTACTCAGCATTCAGGGCCTGTGCTAGTGCTGTAGAAATTACAACTGAAGACGTGATATGTGGGAATGAGTACAAGTTGAACCTCTCTAATAATCTAGCCATGCCTTTTGATGTGGCCTTGGCTCTACACTCTAGGAAGCTATAAAGACCATGTGGTAACCAAAGAATTCATCATCTATTCCAGTAAATAAACCAATGTGTTCAATGATGGCCCCTAAACATTCTAATTTCTGCAGAAAGTCTTGAGGTGGGGTTTTTAACCATATGATTCTTAGGATGAAATCTGCCCATGCTTCCTGCCCCTGGAAGGCTGCCAGGCTCAAACCACAGAATGTGGCCGTTAACCAGCGCTGATCCTCAGCTAAACATCCAAATGTTTGTATTTTGTTATCATTGAAATTTATTTTTATTCCCTATAACTTCTCTGATGTTTTTTGAAGATGCAAGTCTTTATGTTTTCAAGAGCATAATAAAAAAATTTTTTGAGATTACTTGGCCTTTGTATGTGTGACAGACATCAACCTCATGCAGAAAAGACATCAATTAAACAACCTCAATCCCTTCCTTAAGAGATTCTCAGGGCACAGTTGTAACTTAAATAGTACATGTGGTGCATTCAGGCTTTGGGGCAGTAATAAACGACACTATTCTCCACCACTCCCCTCTACCGTGGCCACCCTTGGCTGCCTGTGAATGACATTGCTCCCACTAGTGGCAGAAATAACATCTTATTTGTGTCTCAGCCTTTTACAAAAAAATAAAAACATATAAACTTGGATCTGACTTTCACTTAGCAACTATTTATGAAGCATATATGTAATGTGTATAAGGAATAACAGATAATGTCACCAGGTGGGTAGTCCTTGCCCACAAGTTAATTATTTTCTAATAGGAAAGACAGCTAAAGTACTTCGACTATAGCTGCACATATACATTACTGTACCAAATACTTCTCATGAAGTCCGCACAAGACCAACCAGACTGTGAGTTCTAAGAGGACAAGAGCCCCTCTTGCATTGGTCACTGTGTCACCCTCAGCATCTAGTTCAGTTCCCAGCATATAGGCAATGAGACCACCTTCTTCCATAATATTACAATAATTATTTCTTACTTGATTTGTGTATAACTTTTTTCCTGCATTTGACTGTAAACTCCTTGAGACTAAAGACTGAGTCCATGTTATTAATTGTGTCTATAACAACCAAAAGAGAACAGGGCACAAAGTTGGTAAACAATAAGTAATTTTGAAAAGAGAATAAATGGTAATTAAGCAAGGTGTTCATGCCTGATTTTGCAGAAAGAAAAAAAAAAAAAGGTGGCTGTGAACCAGGGCTGTTTCCATGGTGCTTAGTGCAATCCAAACATGATGAAAACGAAGTGGATGGGTAACTCCAGCCTCACCCCACTTCCAGAAGTAGAAGTCTCCCAAGACCTTACTACCTTCTAGAAACTTCTAGCACTCACTTTGCATCTCTCAGATTCCATTTATCCCCCAGAAACAACAGGTCTTCCCTGAAACAAGGTACCATTGGATTCTTGAGAAAGGGAATGAGGACAGGAACCCAAGAACAAGAAGACGACTCTGACATCTTGGGCATCAGCTCTGCAGTTTAACTTCTTTGTGCTTTGGTGAAAAAATGTAAAATGCGAGTTTAAGGAATGAGAGAAGACTGCAGATCCTGTCACTCCCAAAGACTATCCGTTGGAATTTGCTTCATATCTTCAATGTCTGAGAGAATTGATTTAGCAGCTAATTTGGCTGGAGAGATATGGAAAATTACCCCAGGGCTGCAGTGGTTCAGTAGCCACCAGTGTTGAGTGCTAATTACATGCCAGTGGCTGAACTAGATAGTTTATGTATAATTATGTTGCTAATAGCCTCATTTTAGAGATGAAGACTCCAAGGCTCAGAGAGGTTAATGTCACCAGTTAGTAGGCCAGGCCCACACCTAAGTGTGTCTGCATCCAATGCGTTGTCTCCAGTAGTCAGTGCTGTGTGGCCTCACTGCAAGGACTCAGGCTACCCCTCCACTGCCACTTTCATGTTCTTCCTGACCCACAAATAACATACCCTCTTTAGGGAACCTCAATACTCCTAGAATCTATAATCCTCTGTAATACTCTAGGGTCTATCAGAGAATGTTTTGAGTAAACACTGAGAGAAGACTTCCAGGGTGGCTGTAGGGAAAATTCTATTTTATCTTACAGAAAGGGAATCTTTGGAGAAAAAACTAGAAACATAGGGCTAGAAAAATGTTTTCAGGTCTGTCAATTCTATCTCACTTTTTACAAATGTAATAGCTATGTTACTTCAGAGAAGCCACGTAATAGCTGACTCTCAATTTAATCACCTTTTAAAGGAAAATAAATATTTTTCCTATGAAGTCTATTCACAAGGGTAACATGAGATAACATATGTGAAGGTGCTTTATAAATTGAACAGTACCATATCAGATGTTATTGTTATTATTATCATGTAGCTGTAGGTTGGCTGATTAAGAAAATTCCTAGAAAGAATTTTGAAGTCTATCAGAATAAAATTTTGGAGCTATCTAGGACCCCATTTTTTTCTACAGAACTTTGAAATGCTTTTGCTGTCCATTTTTTCATGAATGTCTATTAGTCTCTGAAATTCTCCTTTAAATCTCACTTCATTATAAAGCCATGCTAACTTCTTCCATCGGATCCATTGCCTCTTCCACTAGGCCTGTATTTAGTCCTTACTGCTTCATGATCCATTTGCAAGTGTTTTGATGGACAGGGAGATAATCTGGCTGCATTACCTGCCACTGCATTCATCAACAGGGCAACAGGGCTGACTATGTTGATTTGTCCTATTAAATGGCTCTCTCCTACCATACTGCTAGATAAATATGCTTCCTGAAAAGAAGCAGAGTAGCAGAGAAAGAAGAACTGTTCTTTGATCAAAAGTGGTCAAGCACAAGATAATTTAGATTGCATTGTAGTTTTTATTGACTCTACAGCTAAATTTAATGTTCTCTGAATTTAAGAACTATATTTCTATTTAATTCAAATACACACACAGTGATAAGTATAAAAATTATCAATAAAAGTTTGGGCAAGAGAAGAGCTTTAGAAAGATAAGATTACTGTCATAGGAGCTCATCTTTAGCTTCTTAAATTATAATTTACTCAGTTCTTTTGTTTTCAAATACTTGTGGTATTACTTTTGAGTAAATATAATGTGCACTTTTGGTGTATATTGGAAAGTATTTTCCAAATTAAAATTTCAGTTATATGTTGAAGACCTTAGACTTGACTGAATTTGGATGGAAATACAATTATTTATTTGATGCTTCTGTCCTGATTCCATTTTTACATTTCAGGGTCAGTTAAATTGATCTTTATCCAGATGGTAAATGACATTTGAAGATGACATTTGAAGTTGTCATTTAGCCTTTCCTGACATTTTCTATTTTATACTTACATATTTCACTTAATTGGAGCATTTATATTCAGCATGATTCAACTTAGAAGCACTTAAAATTAAAAATTCGGAGTCTTCTACTTGATCTGTTGGCTAGCTCAGTTATTTAAGTTTGTGTAGCCAATTAATCATGGGGGTAAGTGGTTAATACAATTAACTGTTAATTTTCTCTTTCCTTCACAAAGTAAGAGTTTCTTACCATTACATTACCCAAGAACCTTGAATAATAGTAGAAATAACTAGACCAATTGCTTACTTATTCAGGTATATAATGACCAACTAATACATTAGTATGTGGTTGTATCCACTGCCTCTTTGCATATGAAGAAAAGAAAAATTTTCATAGAACTTTATCAAGTGATCCATTTGTGTGTATTTAGGAATATCTGTTATATGGAAAGTATTATCCATCAAGGGTAAAATATAGCTATTGGGTTTATTCATTTAGTGGTGTGGCTAAGTTTAAATTAGAATAATTGTGTTCTAGAGTCATTCTGAAAGTAGTTATCCTATTTTTAATTCTACTAGTGTTAATTATATTCTGTAATACATATACAATTCTCAATTTTCCCAACTGTTAAAATCAAAAATGAAACTTAAAAAATTATTGGCTGGGAGAAGTGGCTCATGCTTGTAATCCCAACACTTTGGGAAGCCAAGGCGGGCAGATCACGAGGTCAGGAGATCGAGACCATTCTGGCTAAACGGTGAAACCCTGTCTCTACTAAAAATACAAAAAAATTAGCCAGGCATGATGGCATGCACCTGTAATCCCAGCTACTTGGGAGGCTGAGGCAGGAGAATTGCTTGAGCCCAGGAGAATTGCTTGAGCCCAGGAGGTGGAGGTTGCAGTGAGCCAAGATTGCACCACTGCACTCCGGCCTGGCGACAGAGTGAGACTTAGTCTCAAAAAAAAAAAGAAATCTTTCAGTTAGTTTAACTCCTTACACTACAGCCTGTTCATTGTTAATTTAATGTGAGATTATAGACAAAATTATTAATACTAAATGTTTCATTGTTATAGTATATACTTTCCATTTTAAAGCCTGTGGGAAGGTAAAAGGTGGGAGAAGGGAGAGGATCAGGAGAAATAATTAATACCTGGGTGATAAAATAATCTTTACAACAAACCCCCATGACACAAGTTTACCTATGTAACAAAACTGCGTATGTACAACTGAACTTAAAACAAAAGTTAAAAAAAATTTAAAAAATATTATAGGTATTCAAACAATTCAATGCTATCAATGATTTTAAACCACAACTTCTACAATTCTGAGATCATAGTTTTAAATAATCTTTCATTGATTAGATAATACTTGACATTATTTTTCAGGAAAAAAGCTTATAAATATTTTCTGAACTTCTGTACTTTTGAAAATAGCCTTTGGTTGATTTCACACAGGAATGGCAAAATAAAATTATTGAGTCAAAAAAATCTGTCTTATTATATATTAGCCCTGGCATTCATTTTGCAATGGAGAAGTATGAGATCAGTCTGACTTGTATTCCTTTGTAGGTCAGATTATTTTCTCTCTACGTATTTATGGATATTTTTCTTCATCATTTATATTAATCTGAGTTCCCCAGTGGGAAACAGGATTCACCCAAGATGGTTCAAATGAAAAGAGATTGTTACAGTGGTGTGGGCAGGATTATGGGAACAAACCAGGGCTGGCAAGGCATTCAGAAAAAGCTTGCTGCTCTTGGAAACCATCACCACCCTGAGAAATGAAGACACAGCTAAGGAAATAGTATTGTAGAGGCCAGTGGAGTAGGGTCCTCCCAGTGGGATCTGTCACCTGAAGGGGACTTAGCTGCTGCCTAAAAATGTGGTGTTATAAAAGAAAGGAAGTGAGGAGAAATACTCTGAACTATCTCTTCTCCCACCTTCCATCCCTCAGCGTGCCTGCCAGTGCCTTCTATTGGCCAAACCCAAGGAGGAGTCAACTGGTGGGGAGAAATTCTGGGTAAAGTTTGCAGAAGTCAGCCTTCTGGAGCACAGAGCAGGGCAGAGAAGGAGCGAGCATGAATCTGAGTAGCTAAAGAATACCCAGTTCAGAAATACCACCTGGGCATATCTAAGTGATGGTCTTTGTTTATAACATGTCCAGAACATACAGAAAATTAACACTTGTTTATTCATTATTTCAGAAAAGCTTTCTTGTATTATAGATTTGATAATCATGTGCTCTATTTTTCTTCATAGCATTTTCTTCGCTTTGTATTCCTTACTACCTTCTCATCCTTTCATTTTTTAGTCCTTTTCCTCTGTGGTCTTAGATAATTTTCAAGTTTGTTTTCAATATTATTGAATCAATTTTCTGCTATGTCAGTTGTGCGCCTTAAAGACGTCAGTGCAAAATTTCATTCTTGCGCTGAATTTTAGTGACCTTTTTGAGTTTTCTTATTCCTGACACCTTCCTAGTCTTTAGAGCTTAATCTCCTCTTATAACTTTCTTGTTAGTTCATAGAGACCATCTTTGTTATCTTTTTAAGAATACAATATTTTATAAAACTGTCTTCTGTTTCTCATAGCAAATAGTTTTCAGAAATATTTGGGGGCTCTTTTTCTTTTTTTAGCTGACTTTTTAAGTCATCCTGATGCATTTTACTTTTACAGCTTTGAAGTTTGATTTACGTACCATAAATTCACTTAATTGTACAATTTAATGGTTTTTTAGTACATATGCAGAGTTATGCAACCATCACCATAACACAAATTTAGGACATTTCCATCACTTCGTAAAGATCTTTCATGTCCAATTGTAGTCACCTTCTGTTCTTAGCTCTAACCCCAATCAGCTACTAATCTATTTTTGGAATCTATAGCTTTTGTTTTCTGAATATCTCATATAATTACAATAATAAAATATGTCACATTTTGTATCTGGCTTCTTTCACCTAGACCAGTGTTTTTGAGGTTCATCCCTGTAGCGTGTATCAGTAATTCATTTCTTTTTATTTCCAAGTAATATTCAATTGTATATATATACCACATGTTGTTTATTCATTCAGCAGCTTTTGGACATTGGATACTTTCTAATTTTATAAATAATGCTGTTATAAACATACACATGCAAGTTTTTGTGTGGATATATGTTTTCATTTCTATTGGGTAGATAGCTAAGATTAGAATTTGGGGGTCATATGGTGAATTTGTGTTTGACTTTTTAAAGAAACTGCCAACTGTTTTCCAAAGGGGTTGCACCATTTTACATTCCCACCAGCAATGGATGACGGTTCCAATTTATCCACACCCTTGTCAATACTGATTGTATATCTTTTTTATTATTATTATTGTTAGTCTACTTGGTATCAAATGATACATCATTGTGGTTTTAATTTGTTTCCCTAATGATATTGAGTATCTTTTCATCTGCTTATTGTGCACTCATATTTCTTATTTTGTGCAATGTGTATTCACAGTGTTTAGCCCATATTTAATTGGGTTGTCTACTTATTTTTGAGTTCCAATTTAAGCTCCATCTGTATTTTGGATATAAGTCTTTTATCAGATACATGATTTGAAAATGTTGTCTTCCTAGGCTTGTCTTTTTACTTTCTTAATAATGTCTTTTGAAGTGCAAAAGTTTTCAATTTTGATGAAGTCCAATTTATATATTTTTTGTTTTATCACTTATGCTTTTGGTGTCACATCTAAGATATCTTTGCCTAACCTACAGGAAAATTCACTTCAATGTATTTTTCCTAAGACTTTTGTGGATTTAGCTCTTACTTTCAGATCTACAATCCAAATTGAGTCATTTTCATGTATAGAGTGAGTTGGGGGTCTAAATTCATCCTTTGCATGTGGATCTCGAATTGCCCCAGCACCGTTTGTCAGAAAGACTATCCTTTCCTCTTTGAATTGTTTTTTCCTCTTTTTCTTTCTCTTAGAAAATATCATCATTGAATGTCAAACACTCTTTATAGATTCAATGTTGGCTTTATATACTCACTATGTGACTTTCTTTCTTAGTCCTTCTCACTATCCACTTGCTATTAGTTGTCCCTTCTCAGAGCCAAAGGTATAGAACAGCTTGATGTGCACAATTCCAACTCAGTTACTGATGATTGTAAACATTCAGCTAGTTCTGGTCTGTTTGAAGTAGGAAAGGCTGCTACTGCAGCACTCAGGTACACTGACTCTGAGGGAGACATATCTTAGAAATATTTGAAGCAGTTTGTAGTTGTTCTTTACCTACCTTTAATATATGAAAAACAATAAACCTCAACATGGGTGCTCCCAAGCCTTTTCTACCTATGTTTCTTCCCCTGAATGTTTGGATAAGGAAAGAATATATTTCATGATTCATTACACAGCTAATCACCTCGCTTTTTTTCCTTGCCTAATTCCTACTTGTTTGAATATTTAACCACCAGAGAGCTAAGAATTGTCTGTGCAATACTTATTTATGTATTGGGGAAAATAGGATTGGGATGCAGACGTTTTAGCTGCCTGATTTTTTAAATAACTTTGTTGAATCATATTTTACATATAATATAATTAATCCATTCCAATGGTACAATTCAGTGATTTTGTAGTAAACTTCCAAGTTATGCAACAATGACCAGAAATCAGTTTTAGTACATTTTCATTACCATAGTAGTAAGATTCTTCATGCCCATTTACTGTTAATTCCTATTTCTTCCTTCCCTTTGACTACCTCCAGGCAATTACTAATCTACTTCTTTTATCTATGAGTTTACCTTTTCTAGACATTTCATATAATGTCTGGAATTATACTGTATGTGGTCTCTTAGGTTTGGCTTCTTTTACTTAATATACTGTTTTTCAAGTTAATCTGTGTCATATCATGTATCAGTAGTTCATTCCTTTTGTAAATTGCCCAATAATATTCCACTGGACAGATATCATATTTTATCTATTCATTCACCAGTAGATGGAATTTTGGGTTGTTTCCAACTTTTGGTTATTATGAACAATGCTGCTAGGAATAGTACTGTGCAAGTCCTTTGTGAATATACGTTTTTATTTCTCTTGGGTATGTACCTAAGATTAGAATTGCTGGGTTATATAGCAAATTTACATTTAACCTTTTAAGAAACAGGATGTCTAGTTTTTATTGGTCTGCATGGCCAATCCTTCTGTTTCAGACATTGAAGGCTATATATTAGATGGCTTATATTTCTCGTTTGAATTCCACTGATGTTATTGTTAAAAGAAAATTTTCTGATTCTGGTTAATGCTTGATTGCCACCTTAGTTTTTGATATTACTATGTTTACATTTTTGTCTTTGCCTTCATATATATTTTAATCAGAAGGAAATGATAGCTTCATAGTATGTTAACTCAGAATTCTGTCAATTTGAGTAACAATATGAATGGGGTAAATTTTCTTTAAAAAATAATACTTTAGGAAATAAGTCTGATTCATCTGTGGTTACTTTCCTTAACTTCATTAATATGTGGAATATTTTATTGCTATGGCAGTGATATCTCATGCTCTTGTGTACATGCATTTATTTCCCCCAGGTACTTATTTATTATTTATTAAGGCACTACTACATGTGTAGTTCTTAAGTTGCTCTCATGTCTAAAAAAGATGCATGTGCATGTATGTGTATTCTTTAGCATTATATCAAGAGACTAAGGAATTTCCTTAGCCTAGAATATGGTACTTATTTTTGTTCAAGTTAAATTTTCAGAAACTTAGTGATTGTCCATTTATTCTAAAATAACTTAGAAATGAGCCGACTGACTTGAACACATACCAGTACAATTCCAGAGGATATCAAGATGCCTGTTAACATGAAGTAAAATCAAAGTATAACTTATTTCAGTGGGCATGTCTTCTAATATTTGTGATACATTTCAAAATTACCTGTTTGGTATATGGATAGAGGTGTCAGAGATTCTGATTGCCCTTTTGTTTTAGAATTTGCTAAGCAGTTTTTAAAGTGCGCTGAAATTCTTTTCAGAACCTAAAATACATACATATATATACATTCACAGACACATACATGCTTCAGCATACATATACGATTTTCACATGCAGACACATGCACATAGACAGGCACATACACTCATGCACATTTGCTCTATGAATGTACACATAAGCAAACACACTCCATGGATGTGTTACTTGCTTTTAAAAGATGGGCTTTGTTCTTTGCCCTTTTAAATGTACTCTCAATTTTTAAAATAAAGCTAATTACTTCTGTCTCTACTTTACTTATCATAAACATAGGAAAAGGCCAAAGAAGATCAACTATCCCCAAGAATAGTTTATTAGCATAGAATCAAATCATGAAGAGAAAATTTTTTTAATCCATTTAAGATTGCAGAGAAAATATTCTGTAATCTTACTTTATTCATGATTTTTACTTAATGGTACATGGATAGAGATTACAGAAGTTGTGATTGTCATGCTTTATTGATGATGTTTTCATACATTTGTAACAAAAAGTTAACTCAGTCTTTCTTTTTGTGATTTTTTTTTCCAGCTTAGTTCAATTATGTCCCTAGTAAATACCTACTAAATGCTAATTTAGAAATATCTAGGCAGGATTCTTCTTACTAGGAACCAAGGAACATACGAGAAAGGATAGAACAAAAAATCAAAATGTTGTCAACATACTAGAGTGATAAACCTGAATTTACAAAATGAAATTTAATATGAATTAATGCAATGTCTTGAAATTTGATTTTTTTTTTTAATTTACACAAATACAGGAGGAGTGAAATATATTCATAGGTGTTTACACAAAAAAAGGCTTAGGAAGTTTAGTTGACCATAAACTAGGTACTAATTCATATTATATAAGGAATGTTTGAAAGAACTGGGGAGTGTTTATGGCCTGAAGAAGAAAATATTTGAGATGTGATTGCTCTCTTCCAGTGTTTGAAGAGATGTACCATGTATAGAAGATAAATTAGATTTTTAAAATCACTTTAAGTAGTTTTTAACTTTAAGTAGATTTGTGATCAAAATAAAGACTTTGTTATTCATTAGAGCCATCTGTAAAGGGAATGCATCACCTGCCTCATAGAGAAGCAAGCTCCTGGTTACCAGGAAAACACAGGTAGGGTGTAGGTAGGGTAGGAAAGATTCTTGTAAGGCACTATATGGAAGGTTGTGTTTCTTGGACTCTTTCCACATACATGACCTTAGCAGTCCAGGGCAGAGTTTGAACATTCCAGTGTCACTAGGGGCCAAGCAGTGTATATGAATGAGTGAAGCTGTCTACATTGGAAGTGATGGGGCGAACTGGAGAGTGTATGTTGTGTGTGTCTTTTTTTTTTTGAGACAGAATCTCACTCTGTCACCTAGGCTGGAGTGCAGTGGCATGATCCTGGCTCACTGCAACCTCCACCTCCCAGATTCAAGTAGTTCTCGTACCTCAGCCTCCCGAGTAGCTGGGATTACAAGTGTCCACCACCACGCCCAGCTATTTTTTTTTTTAATTATACTTTAAGTTCTAGGGTACATGTGCACAATGTGCAGGTTTGTTACATATGTATACATGTGCCATGTTGGTGTGTTGTACCCATTAACTCATCATTTACATTAGGTATATCTCCTAATGCTATCCCTCCCCCAATCCCCTCCCCACAATAGGCCCCGGTATGTGATGTTCCCCTTCCTGTGTCCAAGTGATCTCATTGTCCAGCTATTTTTTTTGTATTTTAGTAGAGGCGGAATTTCACCATGTTGTCCAGGCTGGTCTCAAACCCCTGAGCTCAGGCAGTCTACCCACCTCAGCCTCCCAAAGTGCTAGGATTACAGGCATGAGCCACCATGCCCAGCCGAGAGTGTATGTCTTAATATTCAATTTTAACCCAGTGTTGCCGTGCCATAATCTCAACCCAAATTCCGTTCTTCAAATGTTTCAATTGAAACTGGAAATTTGGATTTTTCAAATGTAAATGGTTTACATTTTTAAATTTGGTAACTAATTCCAAAAATTTTAAAACATAATTGTGGGTTATCACATTTAACCTAGTCCAGGAATTACCCTCAGAAACTTGCTTCTGCATCCTTTTAGTGCATTTTGGAAATTAATGAATACTCTGACCTTTAAATTTGTATTGTGAAATATCTTAATTATATAATTGTGTAAAGAACAATTTTTAAACACTCACGTAATGCCCACCCGTTAGTGTCCTGCCATCTTGTAACGGCACATTCAAGCATATTTCTTACAAGATTCTAAACCTGATAGAACAATGTTGCTAATTTCACTGCATTAATGAGTTTGAAGCTGATTGAGATGCAGTATAGAATAGACTGGACAGCTCATCCTTTCACCTTATACATGTTGGCCACAGTTTTTTCTTTGCCTCAATTATAAGCAAAGGCCTTAAGGAACTGTGGTCACTACCCAGACATAATTTTCTAAATGTCTTTTAATTACTCAATGCAATAATGGTTAGAACCCAATCCATTAACAAGAGTGAATTAGAATACATATCTGCATTTGTTGTTATCATCCATAGTTTAATAAACATATCTTTACCGTGGATCTAAGATATAAAATAATTTTTTTTTTTTTTTGAGACGGAGTCTTGCTCTATTGCCCAGGCTGGAGTGCAGGGGCTTGATCTCGGCTCACTGCAAGCTCCACCTCCTGGGTTCATGCCATTCTCCTGCCTCAGCCTCCCGAGTAGCTGGGTCTACAGGTGCCCACCACCACGCCCGGCTACATTTTTGTATTTTTAGTAGAAACAGGGTTTCACTGTGTTAGCCAGGATGGTCTTGATCTCCTGACCTCATGATCCACCCACTTCGGCCTCCTAAAGTGCTGGGATTACAGGTGTGAACCACCAGGTTCTCAGATTTTTTAAACTGTAAGCTGAGAAATATCCCAGTCTTAAATCCATTTGCTTGGGTGGAGTTCTCTGAGGCTTTTGCATGGTGCCATCCAAGTGTAATACATGATATATTAAAGAAGCACTTAGCATGTTGGCTTTGATTTTTTAAAGCAAGGTGGTGTTGCTTTGTGATCAGTTTATTATTGGCAGTTTGACAGACCCTCTAATAACACATACCCTGCTCCAAAAGAAGGTTCTACAATGATGAAAGGATTGCTTGTATCATAGACTATTTCAGTGGTAGCCTTGAGTCCCTTGACAAATCCCAGAGAAGCTTAGTAAACACAGAGGCCAATTCTTCCTAAGGATCCAGGAAATGTTTTCATCATATGATATGAACTACATAATGGAAGGCAGCCAATATTGAGTTCTAACCTGACTTTTAAAGGGTATGTTTTCACAAAGATCTTGTAGGCCTCAACTATTACAGTTTCTGACCAATGCTATCTCCTCCAGTTCTATTGTAACCACATCCCATTAACAAGAGAAGCCTCTATTTTTTTTTTCTTCTTTCTGATATCCCATGGTTTTTAGGCTGTCTTAGATTTTCTGGAGTTAAGTTCAGCATTTTACTTTCTAAGTTTCTGATGTGCCTAAATTTCACTCTACTCTTAGGTTGGTGCAAAAGTAATTGTGGTTTTGCCATTTTAATGTTTAATGCCACTAATAGTTACAAAACATGGGTTCCAGTTTAAAGATATTTAAGCATTATTACCAAATAATACATTAGGAAAAGGGCAGAGATGTTCTAAAGTAATTACTGGCACCAAAGAATGGCTTAAAAAGACACTGTGCAATTGAAGGGCCATTCAAACCTATTTGACCCTGTGAAGACAATTCTAATTCCCACACCGAAAGAGACTTAAAAGTTTTCTCTTTTATTTGTAGCCTGATTCAAGGGTATGCTTTACAAATTGACTCATTAATATTCCTTAACAATCAAGAATTCACATAACTCTGTCGTCAATCTGACCTCTGCTGTACATATCTACTTTATCACGTGGGAAAAGAATAGAGGAACTAAGAAAAGGAAAATTTATTGCATTCTTTAGTTTGAAAAAATAATAATAATACCATGATCACAGCTATTTTAGTTTGGCATTGTATCAGTTTTTAGAGCAGAAAAATAGTTTTCTTAGCTTTTAAAATTTGCTTTTATTTAGGCATTCACTGGAGGTAGAATAAAATAAGTTTGGCAGCCTCATAACTCAGAAGATAGGAATGGTATCTGGACTTACGAGATGGAGAAAGGGTTTCGCTGTCTAGCAGAAGAGGGTTGGTTGATTTATTGGCAAATTCAGATCTCTGCCTTCATGACATAAACATCTGTGTGCCAGATATACCTCCTAACCTCTGATATGTGCCTCTATGATCATCTTTAAAAGGGAGTCAGAGTGAAAAATCCAGGACTTTTAGAATTTATTATTATGTCTGGAAACAATTTCCAGATTTAAATTGCCAGTCAACTTTCCTTCCCATATCTTCCAATATTATTTATTAGAATCAATGAATTAATAATGTTTCTTTTCTTCCTTTGTCTATTCTTTTTTTTTTTTCTTTTTGAGACGGAGTATCAGCTCCACCTCCCGCGTTCGAGCCATTCTCCTGCCTCAGCCTCCTGAGTAGCTGGGACTACAGGCGCCCGCCACCATGCCTGGCTAATGTTTTGTATTTTTAGTAGAGACAGGGTTTCACTGTATTAGCCAAGATAGTCTCAATCTCTTGACCTCGTGATCCGCCCACCTCGGCCTCCCAAAGTGCTGGGACTACAGGCATGAGCCACCACTCCCAGCTTCTACTCTTTTCTAAAGTCTGGCTCTTTAAACTATCACTGTAAGTTTGGAAAATCTAATTCTTAAATTAAAATTGAGAATTTCCTGGGTATAGTTCCCTTTGTATTTGTCTTTGTGCTTCAACTCTATAAATTTACATAAGTAGGGAATTTTGGAAAATTTAAAGTTATTTTTCTTCTCTTGCCTAGAAAAACTATAGAAACAGAATGATAAAATTTGCTAAAACTAAGGGTGGGATGGACAAATATAAATCAGAAGCATAGATAAAGGCATTGTGAAGATGTATATATCACTTCTTCCTAAAAATGAAGAATAAAAGCTAAGTTCAAATAGAAGAAATACTTCAAAAATGTGCTGATTCACACCCAATGATAAGCTTAAATGTTAGGATGAAATATATTAGCTTTTAACTCATATATACCTTTAGTGCTAATTGAACACCTGCTATTATTAAGGGAAGTATCTGCAATTTAGAACTGGAAAAGTGAACTTTAAAAAATAATTTCTGGCCGGGCGCGGTGGCTCAAGCCTGTAATCCCAGCACTTTGGGAGGCCGAGACGGGTGGATCACGAGGTCAGGAGAGCGAGACCATCCTGGCTAACGCGGTGAAACCCCGTCTCTACTAAAAAATACAAAAAACTAGCCGGGCGAGGTGGCGGGCGCCTGTAGTCCCAGCTACTCGGGAGGCTGAGGCAAGAGAATGGCGTGAACCCGGGAGGCGGAGCTTGCAGTGACCTGAGATCACGCCACTGCACTCCAGCCTGGGCGACAGGGCGAGACTCCTTCTCAAATAATAATAATAATAATAATTCCTTTTTTTTTGAGACAGAGTCTTGCTCTGTTGCCCCGGCTGGAGTGCAGCAGGATCTCGGCTCACTGCAAGCTCCGCCTCCTGGGTTCACGCCATTCTCCTGCCTCAGCCTCCCCAGTAGCTGGGACTACAGGCGGCCACCACTGCGTCCAGCTAATTTTTTGTATTTTTTAGTAGAGATGGAGTTTCACTGTATTAGCCAGGATAGTCTGAATCTCCTGACCTTGTGAACTACCTGCCTCAGCCTCCTAAAGTGCTGGGATTACAGGCATGAGCAACCGCGCCCTGCCTAAAAATAATTTCTTTAAGCTCAGTTTCATTAAAATTTTTTTCTGGAATCAAAATAGTGGCAAAGGCAGGGGAGAAATAGAAACAAGGAAAATACATTAAGCTTCTTTTTTTATGTTTGATAACCTTCTCAACTCTTCCTCTTAGCCTTTTACATTCTTTTTTTTGCTTTTATGGAATTTGAGTAAGGAATTTTTTTATAAATATGAACTAAATTCATTAGCTTAATGTATTTTTTAATCCCAGTGGTGAAAAATGTTTGGTAGATGTGTCAGTGGTTTTTTGCTGTTAGCAAACCATCCCAAAACTTTGTGGCTTAAAGCAATATTTATGTGGCTCATAATTCTGTGGTCCATTCTGGTCTCAGGTAGGTCCATGCATGTATTTATGGTCAGCTAACAGCTAGAAGGCTCTGCATTGGGGATTAACTGGCTGTTCACTAGGGCAATAGAAGCAACTGGGCCACATGACTTTTCATGGAGCAGGCCAGCCCAGACTTAAAACACAGGGTAGCAGATTTCCAAAAGAGAGTGAGCAGAATTGTATAATCTCTCAAGGATAGACTCAGAACCAGCATGCCATTTCTGCCACCACATTTTACAGGTCAAAGCAAGTCACGAGGCCAGCTCAGTTAGAAGAGGTACAGAAGTAGACTCCACCTTTTTTTTTTTTTTTTAGACAGGGTCTTGCTGGAGTCTAGCATCACCTAGGTTGGAGTATGTGGTAGGTTTATAGTTTACCACAGCCTGAAACTCCTGGGCTCAAGCTATCCTCCTGGTTCAGCTTCCCAAGTAGCTAGGACTAGCTGCATGCCACCATGACTGGCTAACTTTTTTAAAATTTTTGTAGAGATAAAGTCTCACTGTATTGCCCAGGCTGGTTTATTCACATATTCCCATTTACAGGCATACCTCAGAGATATTGCAGGCTCTGTTCTAGACCACAGCAATAAAGCAAGTCACACTATTGTTTGATTTCCCAGTACATATAAAAGTTATGTTTATACTATACTGTAGTCTGTTAAGTGTACAATAGCATGATATATAAAAAAAAATGTATGTACCTTAATTTTAAAATACTTTATTGCTAAAACATCCTAAGGATCATCTGAGCCTTCAGCGAGTCATCATCTTGTTGGGTGGCAGGTCTTCCCTGGATGTTGATGGCTGCTGACTGCCTAGGGTAGTGGTTGCCAAAGGTTAGGGTGGCTATGACAATTCCCTAAAATAAGGCAGCAATGTTATTTGCCACATCAGTTGACTCTCCTTTTATGAAAGATTGCCTGCAATGCTGTTTGACAGCATTTTACCCACAGTAGAATCTCTTTCAAAATTGGAGTAAATTCTTGCAAACCTTGTCACTGTTTTATGAAGGAAGTTTATAGAATATTCTAAATCTTTTGTTGTCATTTCAACAAAGTTCATAGCATCTTCACAAGGAATACTGTTCATTTCAAGAAATCACTTGCTCATCCATAAGAAACAGCTCCTCATCCATTGAAGTTTTATCACAAGCTTGCAGCAAGTCAGTCACAGTCAGGCTATACTTGTAGTTCTCTTGCTATTGTCACCACGTTTGCATTTATTTCCTCAACTGATGTCTTGAACCCCTCAAGTCACCCCTGAGGGTTAGAATCAACTTCTTCCAAACTCCTGTTAATGTTTTTACCTTCTCCAATCAATCATGAATATTATTTTTGTGTGTGTGTGTTTGTTTGTTTGTTTGTTTGAGATGGAGTCTCGCTCTGTCACCCAGGCTGGAGTATAGTGGCATGATCTCAGCTCACTGCAACCTCCACCTCCCGGGTTCTAGCAATTCTCCTTCCTCAGCCTCCTGAGTAGCTGGGACTACAGGCACGCACCACCACACTAGGCTAATTTTTTGTATTTTTAGTAGAGACAGGGTTTCACCAGGTAGGCCAGGATTGTCTCGATCTCTTGACCTCATGATGTGCCCGCCTCAGTCTCCCAAAGTGCTTGGATTACAGGCGTGAGCTACGGCGTCTGGCCCAATCATGAATATTCTTAATGGCATCTAGAATGCCATTTCTTTCCAGAAGACTTTCAATTACTTTGCCCAGATTTATCATAAGAATCACTACCTGGCAGCTATAGCCTTACAAAATACATTTTTAAAATAATAAGACTTGAAAGTTAAAGTTACTCCCTGATCTATGCGCTGCAGAATGGATTTTGTGTTAGCAGGCATGAAAACAACATTAGTCTCCTTGCATATCTCCATCAGAGCTCCTGTTTGACCAAGTGCATTATCAATGAGCAATAATCTTTTGAAAGGGATCCTTTCTTTTGAGCAGTAGGTCTCAAAAGTGGGCTTAAAATACTTGGTAAAAGTATGCTATAAATTGATATGCTATCATAAAGCCTTTGTTCTTTCATTTATAGAACAGAGGCAGAATAGTTTTAACATAATTCTTAATGACCCTAGGATTTTCAGAATGGTAAATGAGCACTGGTTTCAACTTAAAGTTATCAGCCACATTGGCCCCCAACAAGAGAGCCTGTCTTTGAAGCTTTGAAGTTAGGCCTTGACTTCTCCTTTTTAGCTATGAAAGTTCTAGATGGCATCTTCTTCCAATAGAAGCCTGTTTTATCTGCATTGAAAATCTATTATTTAGTGTAGCCACCTTCACCAATCATCTTACCTAGATCTTCTGAAGAGCATCTGCAGCTTCTATATCAGCACTTGCTGCTGAACCTTGCACTTTTATGCTATGGAGGTGGCTTCTTTTCTTAAACCTTGTGTACCAATGTCCACTAGCTTCTAACATTTCTTCTGCAGCTTCCCCACCTCCCTTCCTTCACTCTCATAGAACTGAAGAGTTAGGGCCTTGCCCTGGGGGATGTTGTGGGTTGTTTGATCTTTTATCCAGACCACTAAAACTTTTTGCATATCAGCAATAAGGCTGTTTTGCTTTCTTATTATTTGTGTGTTCACTAGAGTGGCACTTTTAATTTATTTATAGAACTTCTTATTTGCATTCACAACTTGGCTAAGAGGCCTAGGTGTTTGTCACAAGAGGCCTAGCTTTTGGTTTATCTTAGCTTTGGACATTCCTACCTCACCAAACTTAATTATTTCTAGCTTTTGATTTAAAGTGAGAGACGTATGACTCTTACTTTCACTTGAAAACTTAGAGGCCATTATAGGGTTATTAATTGGCCTTATTTCAATACTGTTGTGTCTCAGGGAATAGAGAGGCCTGAGAGGGAGAGAGATGGGAGAACAGCCAGTTGGTGGAGCAGATAGAACACACACATTTAAGTTAGCCAGTTTATATCAGCGCAGTTCATTGTGCCCCAAAACAATTCCAAGAGTAACATCAAAGATCATTCATCACAGATTATTATAATGGATATAATAATACTGAGAAAGTCTGAGACATTGGGAGAATTACCAGAATGTAACAGAGACACAAAATGAGCACATGCTTTTAGAAAAATTGCACCAATAGACCTGCTCAATGCAGGTTCCACAAACCTTAAATTTGTAAAAATTGTGGTATCTGTGAAGTACAATACAGTGAAGCTCAATAAATCAAGGTATGCGTGTGCTCTATATCAACTCTAGATTACTGATGATACCTAATACAATATAAATGTTATGTGAATAGTGGTTTTACTATATCATTTTTAAGTTTGCATTACTTTTTATTATTGTACTTAAAAAAAATTCAATCTATGGTTGGTTGAATCCACAGATGTGAACCCTGTAGATACAGAGGGTCAGCTATATGTGATATGTCCTGTTTTAAATACTTTTCAGCTCATACAATTTTTACTCTTTAGTTTTTTTGTTGAAAAGCCTAAGACATTTTTATTTTTCCAGCTTCTTTCCATTTTATATTCCAGCTTTTTAAAGGTCTACTTTTAAAGTTGATCTTTTCAAATGGGCTTTTATTTGTTTACTCATTTTTATCATTTATCAACTTTTAGTAATGCTTCCAAAACAAATTTGTTTCCAAAACAAATCTAGGCAAGAAATAAAGCTACAGTAGCTGTTTCCTCATTGGACTGACATAGACTGAGCACCTACTTTGTGTCAGGTATATTTCCAAGAGCAGGAGCTCTAACAGAGACCAATTCTAGGAGCCTGCTCTTGTGGAGCTCACATTGCAGAATGAGAAAACAGACATGAAACAAACAAATATACAAGTCAGTTGGTGAGATTAGAGGAGCTATGGGGAAAAAGAAAAGCAGAATTAGGAAGACAAGGAATGTGCAGAGGAAGAGAATGGGGGAAGGATTTGCTTTTTGATATGAAATGGCCTGGGAAGGTCTCTCTGATTAGGGAACCTGAAGAGACTATGGAAGTGGGTCATGAGAGTGTATGAGGGAAGAATGTTGCAGGCAGAGGAAGCCATAGTCCAAAGGCCCCAAACAGGGGCATGCTTGGCATGTTTGAGGAACTGCAAGGATGCCTGTGACACTACAGCAAAGAAAGCAGTGAGGAGTGTGGTGGGAGATGAGGTTGAAGGGCTTGTTTGGGATGTGGAGTTGGCAGGTGGGGTGACCACATAGAGTGCGCTGGTGGTTGACAGAGCCAGCTACACATTCTAGTCACTCTGGGAGCTTTGAAAAAATGTCTGGGCCCAATCCCAAAATCCGTTTTAATTGGTCTGGGTTGAAATCTGGTCAAGTCTTTATAAAACGTTACCAGAATAAATCTAGTGTGTAGTCAGGGTCTGGTATACCTTAGTAAAGCATGGCTCTGACTCTGAGTGAGAGAGGAAGCCACTGAAAGATTTTGCACAGAATGACACAGCTTGATCACCCTGGCATGTGCCTCTTCCTCACCCACATTCCCCTCTGGACCTTACAATCATGCCTTAGTATGAAGCTTGGGATCCTGCCTCACCCTTTTAGGGAAGAGAGTGAATGTGACCTAAGCAAGCTCTCTGGGCACTTCACCTGTTCTGCCTCTGCCAGGCTGTCTGGGTAAGTATCAAGGATGTAATAGAAGGAAAAGAGGAAGACTTCTAGGAACAAGAGCCCCTCCTGTCCCCTTCCAAGACAAGTTGGAGACAGAGCTCTTACCTTTTTCAGTTTGCTTCCAGCAGGCAATCCCTGGGTCTCCCTCCCAGTGTTACCCTATAGTCACAGTATTTACAGATTGATTTAAGAACCAGTAAGTGGTGTATGTCACTTCTGCTGATCCCTAAGTTGAAAATATTAAAACTCCTGCATATACGTCATATATGTAACCTAGTACCCCAAACCTTGCAGTCATGCTCTGTTACCATAAAAGATATGCTCAGAAATAATATAAGTCTGCTATCTAAATTGCACCTTTTATCCTTTGAAGTAACAGTATAATGTAGTTGTTCAGAGTGGGAACTCTGAAACTGGCTAATTTGCATCCTGGTTCTAACACTAGCTAGCTGAGTGACAAATCCATTGTGTGCTTCAGACAATGGTGTCAATAAAGCTGTTGTCAGTCTGAATGAGTAGATACATATAAAGTGCTTAGAAAAGTGCATGACACATATTTAGGGCTCAAAAAATCTAAATATTAATGTGTCTATAGTTTCCTTCTTGATTTAATTACCACACAAATGAATCTCTCTTTAATTTTATCAACAGCATAGGAGACTTCTATATGCATAATACGTCTTTTGGTAGCATGTTAGGCACATTCTTCTCTGTTGTTTAATTGCTGAAAACATAAAGTTGCTTCATATTAAGTGGAGTAAATTTTAATTGAGAAAAGGAAGGTAATCTCAAAACATTTTTAGAAAACAAACAACCCATTTTATATCATTGCTGTGCAAAAATAATTACTGGCAAAACTCTCTAATTCCTGGCCTTCTCATGGTCAAAAAGAACAGCCGCCTCTTTTGGACAAGCTGAGGCTGGGAATGTAAAGAATTAAGAAGTGGACAAGAAATGTTTTCAACATATTTATCTAGAGAACCATCTAGAGAGGTGCCTGCTTTGCCAGCAAAGATGAAAATCTGAGATTTCATTGTGGCCTCCCAAACTGCTCCCCTAGCAGAGGTTACAAGATTTAGTGGATGATGGTGGGGGAGGACGACAAGGGGGGAGGTTACACAGTTTCATCCTCACAGGAAAGGGACTACTTGGACTCACATTATTTCTCTAACTTTCTGTATCCATAGAAATGTCTCATCTTTGTTTCATAGGATTCAGAAAGCTAATAAAAACTTACTGGAATATGAAAATATGATGAAATATTTATTGAAAATGCAAATGTGATACTTACAGGTACTAGCAGCCCTAAAGGCACCGGAAAGCTAATGTATCTTTATTCAAGGGGAAGGCTTTACTTCAGAGCTTTATTTGAGCTTAACACCCCACTTCAGTGATATCTAAATAAAAGTGAAATAGAAAATGCCTCTTAGGAAAGAATGCCCTAATTTCAGCATTTCTCTTATATTAATTTAGAGGTCTCATTTTAACAGTGCCCACAGGATAAAGTCTAAATTTCTCAGCTGCACAAGCTGACCTCAATCGTTTCTGCATCTTCTTCTACCCCATGTCTACAGTGGCCCTACCTCCATCACTTCTTTTCAGGAGTTAGTGCATCTGAAAGGCACACTCATTTCTCTGTATCTTTACTCCTAAAACAGTTTGTTCAGTTTTATTTCTGTTGAAATTTTGCATATCCTTCAAAAGTCAGTTCTCTTGGATGATTTTCTCTGATTCCCCAGGTCTGGAATTATAGCTTCTTCCTTTGCTCTCTCAGTCCCTTGTTCTTCATTTATTGCCCTGAGTTAGTTCTGCCCACTGTTTATCATCCTTTTATCATAATAAACAGTTAGCTCTTTGGGGAAAGAGTACAATATTTCTTAGTCATATGTGTTTGGCATATATACAGTACCGCATATAAACCAGAAACTAAATACCTGTGAAATGAATGAAACACAAAGACCAAAAAACATTTCCAGAACTAGAATGTACTTTTCTCGAAATCCCTGCATGTCATCTCTTTATCTCACAGCCATTTGTACTGCCACCCTTCTTTGTATGTCTTCTATGACGGTCTAATTGTGACATTTCTTGCTCAATTAGGAGCATTTACTGCTCCAGGTTGACCCTAGGACAATAATTTGACCTGAATGAGATAAAATTCAATCTTTATTCAATGTCCTTCAAGATCTGACTTATGCCATCAGCAAATCTCATGTCACTCCTCTCCTCTCACTCTGTAACACCCACACGAAATTTCTGTCCCAGAAATGGGTTTTCTATGTGGAATGCCTTGTTTTTCCCTTTTCTTCCTCTTCATCTTCCATTGGCTGGCTACTCATGCACCAGATTCTAGATAAGATGTTGCTCATTTTGGAAATTATCCCTAGCTTCCCACACCATCTCCAGCCCCAGATTAGATAAATTCTGTCTCCTTAGTGATCTAACAGCTAACAGATATCAGAAAGACTTGGGTCAAGATCTGAAGCTATTGTTACTAGTAATTTTAGACATTTGCAAATTTTAGCTTATTAAGTCATAGATTTTAGACATTTGCAAATTTTAGCTTATTAAATCATAGATCACTGGGCCCCATCCTCAGAGTCTCTGAATCAGTGGGTCTGGGATGAATCTCAAGAATGTGCTTTTCCAACAGCTTTCTGGGTGACACTGATGATGCTGTTCTGAGGAGCACAGAGATAACTGATGCTTTCGATGATTTATTCATCTACTTTTGTTTACCCCTGTAAACTTTAGTTTCAGCATCTGCAAAGTGAGGCTAAAAGGTGTGTTTAAAAATTAGTTGAGAGTGTTTGATTAGCTGATGCTTTCGATAATTTATTCATCTACTTTTGTTTACCGCTGTAAACTTTAGTTTCAGCATCTGCAAAGTGAGGCTAAAAGGAGTGTTTAAAAATTAGTATGTGAAGGGGTTGACATGAATTAGGGCTCAATGACAGTTAATATTGTTTTTGTTTTATCATTACTTTCTTAACACTGTGTTGAATTCCAAACCGGACAGATCATGCCAAATAAGCTGAGAACCCCCAAAAGAACAAAGGTTGGTTTTATTATTATTGTGTCACAGGTGTCTTATGAAGTGTGTTAGTAGTAGTCAGTAAATAAACATACAATGGAGTGAATTCAAATTACAAGCATTCAATAAGTATTTAGTGAAACAAATTTAATGCTTCTTGTAGATAGCCCCTACCTAGAATGTTCCAGATTTCTCCTTTTAGCTCACTTTATTCTTGGTATTCTTGGGACTGTTTTGTTGATTATTTCCTAAATTACTTTTTGGTTATGGTGAGTCAGTCCCCAAGCTTTCCTTTCTAAGAAGATTATACAAGCAACAGAAAGAACTTCTTCCTGTAAAGAACTAGAAATGAATAACCACGTGGGCTATTCATTTGTCTCTGTAGTTTCGGTTTCATACTGAATGAAAGCAGTTGCATAAAAGTATTCCCCTGCCTTCTGTGCTTGAACATATGCCTTTACTTAACAGTGGATATGGGTTAGAAATTAACATGTGAAGAATTTAACTTTCATTTCTTTGCAAATTTATGAAGCCTCCTCTTTGGAAAAGCCTTTCCTATTTTTACTGTCAGTCTATACCCCTTTGACCTCAGAACCTCGTATTTGGTATTCATACATTATTAGTTCGTCAAGTATTTTTTTCACCACCTGCCATGTGGCAAGCACTATTTTTATGGTGGTGATGCCACACTAAAACAAAACCCCTGCTTCACAGAACCTAAAGCATAGCATTTATCCACTTGCACTGTAATTGTTTGCTTCTCTGTCTCCTCCCCTGCTAAGTTTCAGCCTCCTGATGGTAGATGCAGTATCTAATTGAACTTTAAGTCTCCCCCTCAATGTCTAGTATATGGTAGACATTCATATCTATGGATAATTATTATTGACCTACAGAGACCCTTCATTATACTGGTGTGAGAAATGGAACTGAGCACCAGAGATCATATAATGCTTGTCCTTGAAACAGTTTGGCACGAGCTGTGTATTCTTTGACTTCCAAAGTGTTAGTTTGAATTTTAATTAGGATCAGCCAGTAAAATGTGGGAGATTTTACATAAGAATCCAGATTTCCAGCTTCTCTTGTAAAAGCCCACATTCCTGTATCACACAATGAGCTGAAGCTGTGGCTGGTCCACCTGCTTCTTGAGATGGGGCATGCCTTCTCCATTTCACTACAACCCTTACTATACCCTATCATTTTGCACATGTCGGGGAGGGGCAGGGGGGTGATGTGTGGTGAGGGGAGAATGAAGTTCTTCCAGTTCTACATAAATTCACTGAAAGTGTGCATTCATAAGCGTATAGCAACCTAACTCCCAACATTGTAGATAATAACTTACGTTTTTCCTTCAGTGAGGTGGAATGCTAACAAGCATTTGTTTACATTTGAACTATATATCATATTGAGTAAACAATCTAAATTTTGTCTGTTGTTTTTCTGCATTTTCACAGTAGGTTTCTTGTATTTCTCAAATTAAATAATTGCCAGCTACATTCTACTGTAATGTGTATCCTAGTCCAAAGTAAAAATATATCTAAATCTATCTGGTTTAGGATTCTTTTCCTCCTTTATGATTACTGAACTAATTCTTTTTATTTGTCTTGGTTTTGTCATTTGAGACTAGAATACTTAAAAACATAAAATTGAATTAAAATTATAGTTTATCCAACTAAATATATTCGTGCTTTGTTTCAGTTATCCTTAAAAAGAAGAGGAAGCAAAGATTTGCCAAAATCTGAAAAAAAGGCTCAACAGACTCCCACAGAGGTATGTGGAAATAAAATTTCAACTAGTACATCAAGTACCTCTAAGTGTATATAATAATAAGCTACATTTATAAATAGATATAATGTCCAGATAAACTTATGGAAAACAAAGTCAGATTTGCATATCAATTATGTAGTCGTGGATACAGGCAGTATAAATCAGAATGTTTACTAATAAAGCCAGCTGTAACATCCCTATTATAATTGCTTTACATTGTAAGCACACAGAAAAATGTCATTCGTACTTTATACGCTGCTGTATTTGAGAACTCTACTCATGATGCTAATCTTGTCCTTTTATAATTAATAAGGTCAGTAGAAAGGCTGTTCCTATAGTGTCAGGAGAAAGTAAAGAAAGGAATGTTGCAGAGGGAAGTCAGAAGGGAGAGAAAGGCTCGTTATATCTTTAGAGAGCCCTGGAATGAAGTAATTCTCCATACTAGTGATTGGAGAAGCCAAATAAAGGAGACAAAGGAATAAAAATGAAAGATGTACTCAAAATGGGCTTGTTAAAAACCTTAGAAACACAACCACAGTAAAGACTAGCTCTGCTTCCAAGGTAAAAAGAGGTGCCAATGGTTGTAATGAAGAAGTTTTAAAATGGAAGGGGAAACATGTGGGATAAAAGTGACACTATTGTTAAGAAAAGGGATCCCGATCCAGACCCCAAGAGAGGGTTCTTAGATCTCACGCAAGAAAAAAATTCAGGGCGAGCCCATACAGTAAAGTGAAAACAAGTTTATTAGGAAAATAAAGGAAGAAAAGAATGGCTACTCCATAGACAGAGCAGCCCTGAGGGCTGCTGCTGGTTACCCATTTTATGGTTATTTCTTGATGATACGCTAAACAAGGGTGGATTATTCATGCCTCCCCTTTTTAGACCATATAGGATAACTTCCTGATGTTGTCATGGCATTTGTAAACTGTCATGGCACTGGTGGGATTGTAGCAGTGAAGATGACCAGAGGTCACTCTTGTGGCCATCTTGGTTTTGGTGAGTTTTAGCTGGTGTTTTTAGTGGAACGCGTTTTATCGGCAAGGTCTTTATGACCTGTATCTTGTGGCGACCTCATATCTCATCCTGTGACTCAGAATCCTTAACCATCTGGGAATGCAACCCAGTAGGTTTCAGCCTCATTTTACCCAACTCCTATTCAAGATGTAGTTGTTCTGGGTCACATGTCTTTGATACTACGACTCACCTTTAAACTATGTCCGTTGGATTCTATGGTACTGTAGTACACTTTTATGATTACACGTTTTTTTTCACATTCGATAGATAATTTAACTAAAGTTATTTTAAATATTCAAAATTTGAAAAAGTTGATCTCAGACATTTTTTAAAGCATAACATGTTAACTGTATATTATTTTCTTTTTTCCTCTCTGTACCTCCTCTGTTCCTGCTCTGTTTTCTGCTGGTACTTGCACCAGAATGTGTATAGACCTCAGCACTTTTAGAATCCCAGAGAGTCTCACAGCCAAGACCATGATATCATTTTTTTGTACCTTCCTCTCTGTTCCCTTAGTAAGTCCAAATATACTCTGTCACTACAGCTTTTCCACTCTGTCTTTGCTGTCACTTTATTCAACTTACTCTAAATATTTTGTTGTGAATCATTTCATGTGTTGCCATGAATCTTCTTTCCTACCTTGTTTATGGAGTAGACACTGTATCTACATTTGTCCTATTCTTACACTTTCTGTGTTAAAAGTTTATTTATTCTTTTCAACCATAGTCTCTGATGCAGGAATTCTTAACTGTTTAGTCTTGGCTTTATGGACCTCCACTCGCTATGCATGTGGGCAACTTTCTGCAAAAACATCCACAACTTTAATCAGTTTCTCAGTGAGGCCTGGGACCTTACAAAAGTCAGGATGCTATGCAATCCACCAGTTTGCCCAGTTCACCCAGTTTTCATGGGCAAAAACTTCCTTATTTATATATAGTGCAGCATTTGAAGTTTCTGCTATCATTTCCAACACATTTATTTTCAGAGCTTATGACCTGTCACTTTTCAAAAACCTACCCCAGGAGATGGATCAGGCTGTCTCCGATGGGATATCTCAATTATCAAATGGTCCATTTTTACAAAATTATAACGTGATTCCAATGTTCAGTCAAGATTGCAAGCCATCGATCCACATATTTGTATTACTGAAAATATACCATTCTATTGTAATTCTTGTTTATGCATTCATCTCTCTTACTTAGCCAGGGCATTTTTGTAGACAGGACTCATCTTATTCAGCTTTGAATCATCTGTGTCTAGTGATTGGCACTCTGCACATGTTCAATACATGCTTTTAAATATTCCCGTGTCTCCTTTTTCTATGTTAAACCACACAAAATTGCCAACAATGGCAATTGCATATGGTCCAAACCTCTGTTATTCATTTAGCTTTGTATTTCATTTTGTTAATTTGCTTCAGCATCTTTGATCTCTTCCTCACATGTTCCTCCAGCAGCACAGTGACTTTATTTAGAGAGAATTTATATTGCACGGCAATTAAGAACTGTATCTCTAGGGCCAGGTTGCCTAGGTTGAAGTCTATGGCATATACCGACTGTATGAACTTGGGCCCATTACTTATTCTTTTTGTGCCTCTATTTCCTCATGTATAAAATGGGAATCATAGTAGAGAGTTGTTGCACAGACTAAACGAGTTAATATATGTAATCAATTAGAATGCAATTTAGTTTCTAGCAGTGGCTCTTAAAGTCAAAGCCAGGCTTAGCTCATTTATTACTGGCCTTCATCATATCTTTATGTTCACTTCTTCACATGTAATTTGCATCTTAAATTGAATGAGTCTTTAACATACACAAAAATAACAAATAACTTGCTTCACACCTCAGAGCATTTTAATTTTTCTTGCCTACTGTTCACTGTGGGAAATAGGAGCAAATATTTACTGCTCAATTACTGTAGACCAGGCACTTTGCATGCAATCTCCTGTCTTTTTCGATAATTATGTATGATATTTCTATGCCAAGTTTCCAATGCAGCAACCCTACAATAGTTGGGTTACAAGATGAGGATGCAAGGCATATTGGCATACAGGGTTGTAAACTCTTGGCATTGCAGCAACTGCACATTTTGTATCTTGAAAAGATTTATTTTTAAATAAATAAAATAATTACCATGCCCATTAGCCCTTGATGCAATTCCTTCCCTCCTAATGCCTCTATTACATGCAGTCTTTGTTCAAGTGTTAAAATAATTGTTGTTTTCATTCCTTTGGGCAGGAGAGCTTACATACACACTCATCAGATATTCTCTTTTTTATTTGGTTAATATAACCCAGTGAAGTGTTATTCTGCTTCAGTTTGTGCCTTGTATCACAACCACTGCTGTTTTGGTTAGACTCAATTTGCAGTATATGCCAACTATACTAGCAAATAAAGGCCTTGCCTTGCAATCAAGGACTTCCACCACACATGCAACCCTACCTGGCTTCCCAGTCTCATCTACTCTTGCATGTCAAATAAAACCTAGCCTGTATAAAAGCATATTTGACATTGTTGATCACGTTTCTGTTCAAATATTGCTCTAATTATTGGCCTACATGACCTTAGATTTCCCCTCCCAAACCTTTGACCTGTCTCCCTTCTTTTTTTTTTTTTTTAGATTTTTTTTTTAGATGGAGTCTCGCTCTATCACTCCATCACCCAGGCTGGAGTGCAGTGGTGCAATCTCAGCTTACTGCAACCTCCACCTCCCGGGTTTAAGCAATTCTCCTGCCTCAGTCTCCCAAGCAGCTGGGACTACAGGTGCATGCCACTATCCCAGCTAATTTTTGTATTTTTAAGAAAGACGGGGTTTCACCATATTGGCCAGGCTGGTCTCGAGCTCCTGACCTCATGATCCACCCACCTCAGCCTCCCAAAGTGCTGGGATTAGAGGCATGAGCCACTGCCTCCAGCCATCTGTATCCCTTTCTTTTCTTCTTCTCATTGGTTGTGTCTGTGACCATTATGACAGGTTCAACCATCACCTCTATGCATCTCATCCACACGTCCTCACTTCTAGACCTGAGCTCTAAGTGCCAAGATGTAATCTTAGTAATCTAATCACGAGCCTGACATTCTACATGACTGTTGATGGATGTTTCCACCCCGTGTCCCTCCACCAGAACACCTCACAGACAGCATTCTTAAAACCTTAAACCCACATTCTTCACACAAAACCATTTCCATTTCTCCTTTTGTACTTTTCAATTTGGTTAATGACTGGGCCTTGAGGTTGTCCTGAGAATGTCATGAGAATGTATGAGAAGAACTTTTGTCAGTTTCATTCCACTATCCTTTCAGCAGGCAGAACCAACATTATCCATTTCAGACTGATGGGAGTACATCCTATTTTAAAAGTGATATAAATGGAATGCTCCTCTTTGTTCATTCTCTATCCTTGCTATTGGCCATACAATCCAATGAGACCCCCTCAACTTAAAAATTCAGGGTCATCTTTGATTCCTCTGCTGATGTGATCCAAAACATTGTAACATATCCTTGGTCTCATCCTCACTAAATTAGTGGGAGGGTCCCAGCACATAGTATAATATATTGCAGGCAGCTTCTCTCTTCCCTTGTGAAATGAGTTCTTCCATCAAAGCTTTCCATGACATACCCTCTTCTCCTCCTCTCTGGATGCTACTAAGGCTGTCTCATCTCTTCTGGTAGTCCTTCTCTTCTTTCTTCTAAACCTCTTCTAGAGGAAAGTGTACAAGACAACACATCTTATTTCTTTGCTTTTACCACATTGCTCTATTTTTTTTTTTCCTTTTATGCTTCTTTTCTAGAGGCAGCATGTGCGGTGGAAGGAATGTGAGTTTGGGACTCAGCCAGAATATAGACTGTGCTCTGTCACTTATTAACTTGTGCATTGCAGTGTTAATAAATGTCTCCCATCGGTAAAGGGGAGATCGCATACCTATCTTGAAGGGCTGATATAAGGATTCAATACTATATGGAATGTAATGTTCAGGTTCTGCACAGCCAGCAGCTCTCAAACCCTTCATATTCCCATTAGTAGACAGGAAGACAGGAGATCTGTGCCCTGTTCTCCATCTCTTCCATCTCAAAGACTCTGTCTGGTATTTACTGAGCGTCTCTGGCAGAAGCTCATTATTCTCCTCACCTTCTCACCAGTGGTTGCTCCTTTTTTACCAGAATGCATCTCAAACACAGATGACTAAGTACTAGGTAAGGAAAGAATTTTTATTTTCATTTTTTTAAATGAAGAAACCAAAGTTCACAGAAGTTACATGATTGGCTCAAAATACATACTTAAAAGAGAATTTTGAGAAATTGTCCTTGGGAGAAATGTCCGTAGACATAATAACATGCTTCGGTAACATCCCTCAGAGAAAGATTTCCACTAGTCCTTTTGTACTTTTCAGTTTAGTTAATGACTGGGCTCTGAGGCTGTCATAAGAATGTGTGAGAAGAACTTCTATAGTTCCACTATCCTTTCGCCAGGCTGCACCAGCTTTATCCATTTCAGATTCATGGGAGTACATCCTATTTCAAACGTGATCTAGATGGAAAAACTAACAGTTTCTCCTTGGATGGACCATTCCAGTGTCAAACTTTCCTGACTTACAGGCCTCTAAAACAATTCTCCTTTGAATAAAAAAACAGGGGACAGATTATTTTCCAAGTGACACAGAAATCAAGAGCCTGAGCATTAGTTTCAGACAGAACTGGATTCAAATTTCACCTTTGTCCTTTGCTATTCATTAGCTGTGTAACCTTCAAAGAGTTACTGAACATCTTTAAATCAGGAACTTTAATACCTACTCCTAAATTTACTCTGAATATTAAATTAGGTTCATATTTGTAAAACACTTTTGAGCACTTGGCTCAGTGTAAGTGACAAAAAAGTGGCAGCGAATGCAAAGGAACCACATGCTCCTTGAACAGATTTTATATTTATGACTGCAATAATGAAACAACAAAAAAAGAAACACTGCTGAAATGATCACCAAACAGTTGTATGCAGTTACAACATATAATAATCTCTGAACAGTGATAACCACAGTTTGTCTCTTTTCATATTCCTTTTCCTTTTTGCTTCCAGGATGTAACATTGTTCTAATCTTTCATTTGCCAAAGAATTTAAGTGATCTGAAGAAAATACTCAGTGTCTGCTTCCGTTTCTCTGTCATTAAATCTGTATTGCAAGAAAAAGAAATTATTTTTCCAGGTGTCCTCTTTTGGTTGTTTCCTTGATTTACATAAAAATGATGTCCTATCCTTGTCCCTCTTTTCCCCCAAATGAGGAGGACAATGAAGATCTGAAGTGCCAGCTGCAGTTCGTTAAGGAAGAAGCCGCTTTGATGAGAAAGAAAATGGCCAAGATTGATAAAGAAAAGGACAGATTTGAACACGAGCTTCAGAAGTACAGATCCTTTTATGGGGATCTGGACAGTCCTTTGCCCAAAGGAGAAGCTGGAGGCCCTCCCAGCACCAGGGAGGCCGAGCTCAAGCTACGGCTAAGGCTGGTGGAGGAAGAAGCCAACATCCTGGGCAGGAAAATCGTCGAACTGGAGGTGGAGAACAGAGGCCTGAAGGCGGAACTGGACGACCTTAGGGGTGATGATTTCAACGGCTCGGCCAACCCGCTCATGAGGGAGCAGAGCGAATCCCTGTCGGAGCTGCGGCAGCACCTGCAGCTGGTGGAAGACGAGACGGAGCTGCTGCGGAGGAACGTGGCCGACCTGGAGGAGCAGAACAAGCGCATCACTGCGGAGCTCAACAAGTACAAGTACAAGTCCGGCGGTCACGACAGCGCGCGGCACCACGACAACGCGAAGACGGAGGCCCTGCAGGAGGAGCTGAAGGCAGCGCGCCTGCAGATCAACGAGCTCAGCGGCAAGGTCATGCAGCTGCAGTATGAGAATCGCGTGCTTATGTCCAACATGCAGCGCTACGACCTGGCCTCGCACCTGGGTATCCGCGGCAGCCCCCGCGACAGCGACGCCGAGAGCGACGCGGGCAAGAAGGAGAGCGACGACGACTCGCGGCCGCCGCACCGCAAGCGCGAAGGGCCCATCGGTGGCGAGAGCGATTCGGAGGAGGTGCGCAACATCCGCTGCCTCACGCCCACGCGCTCCTTCTACCCGGCGCCCGGGCCCTGGCCCAAGAGCTTCTCCGATCGGCAGCAGATGAAGGACATCCGGTCGGAGGCCGAGCGCCTGGGCAAGACCATCGACCGGCTCATCGCCGACACGAGCACCATCATCACCGAGGCGCGCATCTACGTGGCCAACGGGGACCTGTTCGGACTCATGGACGAGGAGGACGACGGCAGCCGCATCCGCGAGCACGAGCTGCTCTACCGTATCAACGCGCAGATGAAGGCCTTCCGCAAGGAGCTGCAGACCTTCATTGACCGTCTCGAGGTGCCGAAGTCTGCGGACGACCGCGGCGCCGAGGAGCCCATTTCCGTGAGTCAGGTACAGTTCTGCCTATTGCGAGCCACGGCGGTGGCCAGGCTGGCCCGCGGAGCCGCGTCCCAGGGGGGCGTCTCGGCGCCCGGACTGCCGGGCCCCGCTTGAGGGAAGCCCCGGCTCAGGGCCGCACTGGGGCCTGAAACCCCCCGCCGGTCCACCCGTTCTTCCACACTGTCCTGCAGGGCTGAAGTTTTTGTGACTCCATCATGTAGTCATCATTTCTTCCTGTGTTTTGTTTAAAAGGAAAACTTAACACCATTCATTACCCTCAATTTTTGTGGAAAGAGTAAAGGATTTTGAGATTTTGAGGCACATTATTATTTTAGAAGGTCAATATTTTTCTGTTACTCTGCTAGCAGATGAACTGCAAGATGGTCCTGAATAGGAATATTTAGCTGCTGATTTGTGGTTTTCGAGTCAAGATCCATATTGAGTTTAGGATTTTAAAAAAATGACTAGACTGGTAGACCGAGGAGGGCGGATCGCTTGAGCTCAGGAGTTTGAGTGCAGTCTGGTCAGCAAGGCGAGATTCGTCTCTCCAAAACACGAAAAATTAGACGGGTGTGGTGGCATGCACCTGTAATCCAAGCTACTCCGGAGGCTGAAGTGGGAGGATCTCCTGAGCCCAGGCAGATGGAGACTGCAGTGAGTGGTGATTGCACTACTGCACTCCAGCCTGGGCAAGAGTGAAACCTTGTCTCAAAAGAAAGAAAAAAGCTAAAACAGAATTGATGGCCGGTCACTGTGGCTCATGCTTGTAATCCCAGAGGCTGAGGAGGGCGGGAGGTCAGAAGTTGGAGACCAGCCTGGCCAACATGGTGAAACCCCGTGTATACTAAAAATACAAAAGTTAGCCTGGTGTGGTGGCGCGCTCCTGTAATCCCAGCTACTCGGAAGGCTGAAGCGGGAGAATCGCTTGAACCCGGGAGAGGGAGGTTGCAGTGAGCCAAGATTGCACCACTGCACTCTAGCCTCGGTGAGAGAGGGAGACTCTGTCTCAATAAAAAAATAATAATAATTTAATTAAATAAAACAGAACTGATGGATAACTATTGGTAAATGTAGAAACCAGTGGTAAAGGGACATGATTTTGTGTCTGCAGCCCCCGGAAAGGAACAAATGAAAGCCACTTTTTTTACCATAAGTTTAAATAATATGATCATTATTTCCAGAGAAAAATCACTCTCCATTGTATAGTGGAGAATCTCAGTACTGGGGAAGGAGTCTATACGGTAGCTTGAAGGCAACACTAATTCAGAGAAATAGTAATAACTATTCCAGAACAGGGAAAACCAGCATTTTTCCTCCATCCTGATTTGTAGAGGCACACCGGATGAATTGGACTGAGCTGCTTTGGCCAGGTATGGTGGCCATTTAAAGACCAATGCATTTTATCAGAATTAACCACATGAAAGATAATTTATGAAACAAAACAGGCAATGCTGTTTCCTCTGGCAAGCCTGGTGTCCTGTATCCATTGGAGAATCCACGGAAGTACAACAGCATGCATGGCTTTTAAGACACGCAAGACATTTAAAAGCCAGTTTATGTACAGAAGCATGATTTTAGATTAACTGCCTGTTGGTACAGCTAGAAAAATTGCAACCCTATCGCTTATTTATCTTGCATGTTGCTCCGCTTTGCTATGAAAAATACCGTTTTATGATAAAACTTGTTGAATTTTGATAAGTATTCAGTTATACCCTCAGGGAAAATAATAGAAATTAGAGTGAGAGAAAGTGCTGTGTATAAAATTAGGCTTTCAGATTTTACAGATATAGGCTTAAGGGAGGGTGGGGGTTCTTTTGTATCTTAAGTTGAATGAATGCTTAAATTAGTTGATGTGAATTTAAGTTTTAAAGATTATTATTAATTAACTCTTCTCTTTGTCTTTGCATTTACCTTCCCAGATGTTCCAGCCTATCATTTTACTTATTCTCATTCTTGTATTATTTTCATCACTTTCTTACACAACAATATTTAAACTTGTCTTCCTTTTTACACTGTTTTTTGTACTGTAAATTTTTCGTCATCTACCATTCATTGTAGTATTTTCAGTTTGTTTATTTTGTTCACCCTTCAAGACAAGAAGTAAAAGAAGTATAATTTCTGTAGTAACCAATGCTATAAAAACACTGAAGACTGCTTATTTCTTTAAAAAGACACAACTCATCTTACCACGACCAAATTCAATAAGAAGCCCAAGCACTAAAATATTTCAGGTAAGAAAGTGTGACATTTTTCTGTATGAATTGTTTTAATTTTGCTGCTTTTTTTCATCCTGTTTGTCCCCTCTTGATAAATAATTGGCATATTGAATATAAAAATGGACTACATGTCTCATAATTATTTCTCAGTAGCTCACTATTATTATTCAAAAGCTGGACGAACATTCACAATTTGGTCACATTTCCAAAAACTACATACATTTGTAAAGTACCTTTGCCAGGTTACATCAAACTAGCAAGATAATTTTGACATCCAATAAATACCTGAAAAAAAATACAGGAAATAAATGTGACCCTCATGGAAACTAAGTAATGTGTTGTAATGCCAATGTGTTTTGTCTACAGAGATATGCTTGGAAGCATGAGACTGGATTAGGTCTTAGTTCATTTAGGAAACAGTTATCTCCATCCTACTCTGTTTGACCAGATTCCCACCAAACCTGCCATTCCTGCTTTTACTTTTTATACTTGAAGTCATGTATTGCTGATTGAACTTGGAGTTCAATTTGGATACTTGGAGTCCTATCCTCCATAATAGAATGCCTCCAAAGCAGGAAATGCTCTATAAATATGATATGTGAATTGTTTTGAATAGGGAAAAAATACAGTCATTCTCTAGAATTTCATTAAAATATGGTCATTTTCTCAAATTCATTAGACCACAATCGAAGACTGGTAACATAGGTCTGGCGGGAGTTGCTCTCGAGATATAAACTAACTTCAGTAAACCTGAGCATCCCCCTTTCTCCTCATACCTAAAGTGGCCTGCCCAATAGGTATGTGGGTAGGACTCCGTCTACCCACAAGACCTATTCTGTCCATCTCATTGATAGTTTATCCAGTACCACCCAAGAGTCAGCAATCTCTGCACTTGTTGAAGTCACATACTTGTAAATACTCACAGGTTGGTTTGATGGATATGAAAATCTGTGGAAAGTGAAGTATCTTGCATGTCTGCAAAAAGAATATGTGGAAAAACTTTGTTCTAAAAGTTGCTATTGGTAATGGCCCTTGGAATCTCCAGGAATTTAACTTTCAAGGGACTCTGATTTATTTATCGTCACATCCTCCCACACATCCATTTGAGTATTAAACAAACAAACAAACAAAAACCTTCACAATAATCTAAAACTTTAGAATAACTGCTCTTACTCTCTACAGGGTTTGTTTGGTTTTGGTTTTTGGTTCTGTTTGTTTTTTGATAGGGGGAGGAGAGACTTGGAGTGAGGCGTGGTTAACCAATGGTTGGAATCTGTCAGTATGCACTTCTGGCTTTTCATTTTAGTGATTCAGAGAGCTAGGTAAAACTTCATTACAAAAATGAATGAAATGAGATAAATACCATGTTTAATCAATTATATATAATTCAGGTGTTTACTTTTTAAAATTTTTTCATCTCAGGGATAACAAACACTTTAAAACCTAAAGTTTGTCTGTTAGATCCGTGATAAGTTTCCAGGCCACCATTTCAGGAACTGAAAGTAAATGTTTGAGAGCTGAAATTTAGCTGAAATATGTATTGTCTTTGGAGCCAGTTACACCTGTTAAAAGGCTCTCAGCCACCTACAGAGCATTTGGAAGTGTGTGGAGTGTTGCAGGTTATTGCAATGACTGGAAGTTTGGTGGCATTTAGGAGGAAGGGATCAAAACTTCAAGGTCCCTGAAATCCCACATCACAAAGAATTGTCTTGTCCAAACTGCTGATGTTATCTTTGCAGATAAATGTGATGTGGTATGCACTCATTCACTTCAGAAGCATCATGCATATTCACTACCATGTGTGACTTTAAGAAACTGGCTTTAGATTTTAGTTTTATCATGAGATTAATCAAAAATGAAATAACTAGATCGTAGTTCTCAATGCTAGCTGCACATCAGAATTTCTGGGAAGTTTTTAATTGGGGACATAATCCATACTAATTGAAATAAAATGTATGGAGCTAGGCATCTGCATTTTTTTAAAATGCCCCAGAACCACTACTTTTAGATATTTGAATTGTCTAAAATACATGTTCGATATAGCCCCAACAAAGCTTACAGTAAACTATGTGATACTAAGATATAGGATCATTAGTTGTCTAGGTTTGAGTAGACTTTAAAGTTTCAGCTGCTCAGTGGATGTCTGAATTCTCTCTAGAGCATTTCCACTTAGTTGTATAGCCTTTGCCAGAAGGGATATCACCTCCAGTGATAAAGCAGTTATATTTCTGCACTGGTGGTGGTGCCAGAAAACTTGGCTTGCATTAATACAAGTTCTCAAAAACACAAAATTAAAGGTAAATAGGAATAATACCTAACAGAAAAGAGAACCAAGGTGAATAGTGTGTGGGCACAGCGTCACACACTCACTGAGAGACGCAGGCACGTGTGCACACTGAATTCAAGACTCAAGATGACCCCACAGTGATCTAACATGTTATTACAACAAAATCCCTAGGCATTCTTAGGTGGACTGACACCATAAATATATGCAAGGGTGGTGCAAACACCTCAGTGATAACTTGTGACCTGAATAGGGAAGGAGAGCTGTCTGGACTAACCAAAACACCAGCCTCAACTATATATCTCATGTTAGGAACTGTGGTCGTGTTCCTTATGTTGCCCTTCTGGCAACAGTGGTATTAATCTTACCTGTGAATTCCTAAAACAGTGATAAGGTTTGACTCTGTGTCCCACTCAAATCTCATCTTGAATTGTAATCCCCATGGGTTGAGGGAGGGACCTGTAATCTCCACATGTAGAGGGAGGCAGGTGATTGGACCATGGGGGTGGTTTTCCCCATGCTGTTCTCATGATAACAAGTGAGTCCTCACAAGATTTGATGGTTTTATAAATGTTGAGAAGTTCCTCCTTCACTCCTGTCCACTGCCGCCTTGTGAAGAAAGTGCCTGCTTCCCCTTCCACCGTGATTGCAGGTTTCCTGAGGCCTCCCTAACTATATAGAACTGTGAGTCAAACCTCTTTCCTTTATTAATTACCCAGTCTCAGGGAAGCTCTTTATAGCAGTGTGAAAGTACACTAATACAGGCAGTGATTTTATAGAATTTCATGAGACTCTTGAATCTCATCCAGATCCTCCATATGTGAAACTCCTGTGAAATACTGGGGAGAGGAAAGTAGGCTGAAGCAGGACTGACTTGACTACTGCTCACAGATTCTGGGGTCTATGGGATCATTCCAACGGCTCCTCTGAAGTTAGTGAATCAACTTTACTGAACAGTTGAATTCCAGGGAGGCTCTTTTCCACTCTGCCCCACTCACTGCATAGACCAGCTTCCCAGTGGTGCCTGTGTGTACACACACAGATCCATCACACTGCAGTGTATAATGAGAAATGCATGCAGGGTCAGGGCATTCAGACCTGCCTCTGTCTTAGGGGACATGCTGGGGACCAGTTGGTGGAAGGTGGGGTCAGAAAATTGCCAGTAGGCATGAAGTGACCTTTTTCCTTGCCGTCTTTTCCCTGTAACTTAAAGCTGTTCAGCGGGCACCCAGTATCCAGGATGCACTTATCTCTTAAAGCATAGAACATAAACTTGGGAATATAAGTTAACAAAGATGGTGCCCAAAACCTCAGAAAGAGAATCTCCAGCGTCTTCCCCTTTGATCCTGTTGCTTGCATTATTTTTGTTGTATTAAGCTGTTTCTGAAAGAGGAACAACCACGCTTCTTGATTCACCAAGAGAGAAAAGACCCTCAATTATTAAGACAAGGCGTCATCTTTTGTTTGGACCTTTGAAGCTGTGCTATTTAAACATCATACCAAACTAAACAGAGCAAGCCTTATTCTAGAAAATTCCCTTGTATGCACATTCTTGGCCATAGGAAGAAGTGTCTTCTTGTTAATTTGGCCTAGATCTAAGAAAAAAGGAATTCAGTTGGCTATTTTTAAGCATAAGTAACTAAACTCATAAAACAAAGGAAAATTCAGTCCTGAGCCTGGAATGTGTTTTGGCCTGCATTCTCTAATCTTCAACTTTAGTTTGTGTGGTAGAATGGGATATGCTTATTTAATTAGCTGCCAACGACGTTTGGACTGTCAATTTGGTAGCTCAGCCTTAATTCCAAATATTCATGCAGTGTTTGTAACTGCATTCTGATAGAACTACAGTCCAGTTCATCTAGTAGAGTCATACTTTGTGTCAGACACCATAAGTGAATGTAGAGATTGAAGAGAAGGTAGTGGAGAATAGTACCAGAAAGTAAGAAAAGTCGACCATTTATTAAACTACTGGGATATGGTACAGTTAAAACATAGTATGCATGAAGACATAACTGCTTAAACCCTAGTTGTAAACCAATTAGGTCTAATGAAAGATAGATTTCTTTCTGCGGTTTTAATTTTGATCTGGTTTTCGATAGGTAAAGTAATGTCATTCACATTTTGATGAAACACATTTCATGGGTAGGTCCTGACATTCTCAGCAGTCTACTTGTAGAATTTCAGATAAAAACTCATACAAAATAGAATATTTCATGGCCTGGAGATGGCAGAACACCTTTGTAGTTACAGTAATAAATGTGGGAATATCTTAAATGCTTGTAAACTGTACTTTTGTGTTGATCAGTTGAAAGAAGGGAAAGTGGTAGTGGCTGTTTTTCATGCTTGCCATTTTGAAAGTGTGTGCAAATCACAGAATCTCTAAAGGTCCTTTCCATGTAACTTAAATACATTTTCATCCATGTCTTCCCTGCTTAAAGGTGTATTTTCTGTACTCAATGGCAGTTCTAGCCTGTGTCTGTCCTAGTGAAGTTGTGGGTAGTATTTTAAATATTTCTGGGGACCTTTTGAGTAGAGTACTGTTATAAACCACTTGATCAAAAAATAAGAGCAGCAAATACAACAGTTTTTAGATGTAAAGAGAAACCTCAGAAACCTCTGCCTTGCACTGCTCACTGTTAAGCCAGGCCATGTTGTCCTAAAGAGCCCCATCTGATCTTTTTATATCCCACATATTTATGATTAATAAACTTAAGTCTATTGACATTTCCTGATTCTTCAATTTCACTGTTACCATTATAAAACTTTTTTAGTTCGGAGTTGAACGTGTTTTTCTGTAGCTATTTTTCAAAATAAGGTACCAACAAAACCCAACATCTGAAGATAAAATTGCAAACATTTAGTTTAAGATAATACATAATCAGTGGTTGTTAGCAGTTATGCAGCCTTTCCAATAATGTTCATAAAATTTTATTGACTGCATATTTGGTGTTTTTCAGTGTTTTTGAATCCAGATTCCTATTTAGCATATATTAAACTCAGATAATAAAAACTTGCCTTTGTTTTGATGATTTTTATTTAAATTATCAGTAAAGTTTTAGATATATTTTAAAAATGATTTTAAGTGACTTGTTTTTTAGGAAAATAAGCATTAAATAAACAGTAACAGTGTAGAGCATTACACTAATTTAAAAACTAGAACTTTTCAGAAAAGTTTAGAACACCAACTCACTTAAGAAAATTGCAGGCCGGGCGCGGTGGCTCACGCTTGTAATCCCAGCACTTTGGGAGGCCAGGGAGAGCGGATCATGAGGTCAAGAGATCGAGACCATCCTGGCTAACACAGTGAAACGCCATCTCTACTAAAAATATGAAAAATTAGCTGGGTGTAGCAGCTCCTGTAGTCCCAGCTACTTGGGAGACTGAGGCAGGAGAATGGCATGAACCTGGGAGGCGGAGCTTGCAGTGAGCCGAGATCGTGCCACTGCACTCCAGCCTGGGCGACAGTGTGAGACTCCGTCTCAAAAAAAAAATAAAAAAAAGAAAATGGCAAACCACCCTGAGGTATTCATGAGTGGTGCAATATCTTGACTGTTTGAAGAGTTACAATATCGTGCATACTCCAGATATGGAACTGTGGAAATTGTTGACTCTGAAAAAGTGTGCTTTATGCGTTTATTTTCTGTAGTCTCTTCTGAATGTTTTTAGTTGAGCTGCTTCTGTTAACAAGCATGATGCATAAGTGATTATTGAAGGCTGGGAAACGGCATCGCTTCTTTTTGAGGTTGCCAACACGATGTACCTTTAAAGCCAGCTCTTTAAGTTTATGTCAAAAGTACCTGCCTTAACCTGTGCATTCAAATATTAAGAGAGTATGAGGGGCAGAGAGCAACTCATCAGTTTACTTACTTGCCTCAAGTGATTTAGTAAGGGAAGGTAATTTAGAGCTTTTTTATTTTTTTTTATTTTTTTTAATTTTTTTTTTTGAGACGGAGTCTCGCTCTGTCGCCCGGGCTGGAGTGCAGTGGCCGGATCTCAGCTCACTGCAAGCTCCTCCTCCCGGGTTTACGCCATTCTCCTGCCTCAGCCTCCCGAGTAGCTGGGACTACAGGCGCCCGCCACCTCGCCCAGCTAGCTTTTTGTATTTTTTAGTAGAGACGGGGTTTCACCGTGTTAGCCAGGATGGTCTCGAACTCCTGACCTCATGATCCGCCCGTCTCGGCCTCCCAAAGTGCTGGGATTACAGGCTTGAGCCACCGCGCCCAGCAGAGCTTTTTTAAAGAAATGACTTATATACTCTTATTTCTTAAAGTCAGAACATTCAGTTTAGTTCGTAGTTTATAACTCCCTTCCTTCTTTCTTATAAACAGTTTTTTTCCACATTCTTTGTTACTCCTTTTGTATCTCTGACTCCTGAACAGACAAAATCTAAATAGAACATCCTGTATATTGGCCTAGATCAGTCATTTATAACTGGGTTTCAGCATGACAAGGTACTGAAATTAATTTTTTTCCTGGCATTGGGTGACTCCTGGGAATCCAAGCAGGAAAGGAAATGTGTATCTTCTGAGCCTTTGCCTGAAAGGAAATGTGTACCTGCTGAGGCTGTCGGGCCACTGCATAGAGGGCCTTAGCATTTATGAACAAGCTTAGATTACATCTAGTGGAAAAAGCCACAGTGAAGCTAGTTGAGGTAGTCAAGGAAAAGGAGGACTGCCTGGCCTTGGACTTCATCTTGATGTAGAAAAACTGTCCAAGAGGGGAAACCGAAGCCTCTGTTCAGCCTCCTTACTTCAGAGGGAATGTACTTGATTCAGATGCAGCTATTAGTTTGAAGATACCTGATATTTGTAGAAAGTGACTGGATTCAAAATAGTAGCGGGGATTAAAAAGAGTTGGATAAAAAAGGGTGAGGTTGGCCAGGCACAGTGGCTCATGTCTGTAATCCCAGAACTTCGAGAGGCCAAGTTGGGTGGATTACCTGAGGTTGGGAGTTCGAGACCAGTCCGGCCAACATGGCAAAACCCTGTCTCTACTAAAAATACAGAAATTAGCTGGACATGGTGGCGGATGCCTGTAATCCCAGCTACTTGGGTGACTGAGGCAGGAGAATCACTTGAACCCGGGAGGTGGAGGTTGCAGTGAGCTGAGATCATGACATTGTACTCCAGCCTGGGCGACAAGAGCGAAACTCCGTCTCCAAAAAAAAAAAAGGTTACAGAAATCTTATTTTGCAATATATATTGATGGCGTCAACAACAACAGAATACAGTGGAAAGGTCAGACACAGCTGCTTTTGGGGATGTACTAAATACCTACTGCTTTCTTCCTGCATTTGAATAGCTTTTGCCCTACATGATATTACCATTTTGCAACTCTCTTTTCCTAAACCCCTTTCCTTTATGAATTTTTGAGATGTTCATGGACAAATTCCCATCAAGGTATTGTGCTTATAGGCTAATATGGACTTACTGAGGGACCTTGGCCATGGAAAATGGGTCTGGCTGGTTCTGCAGAAATCATCTGATGAGAGTGGGCCTGGGGGCTACACCGAAGTGTGAATTTAGGCCTCCCTTTCTGTAATTTTACCTCCAAATCCTTTACCGTATCCCTCTCATGTCATGATGCCACATTTCTTTTGACCTGAACTCCAAGTGCTCAAAATCTAACACCTACTCATGCTGTTCCGCATTCAGATCTTCCACCTCTTTCCCCACTCCATGCCCTGTGAATGAAACAGATGGCTTTCCCAACCTCTAATCAAAGCCTACGCATATTGATTTACTCTTTCTAGTCCTTAGTATGTGCTACCTCTTCTCCTTTTCTGTGCCGAAGTGTGACTAGCCAATAGTTATTTCCTTTATCAGTGGTATTTTACTAGGCAATTATTGGAAATAGAATGCTGTCACCTGGTAGTGATAAATCTAACATTTCTCGTAGAAGATATAGGTGGATTAGTTACTCCCTGGGGGAATATGGATTAGTTCCTGTGTCCTTCAAATTACACTCACCAAGCCTGAGCCGTGCATTACTGCTGAAACAGCGCAGCAGAGAGAAGTGGCTCAGGGTGTCCCTCTTGTGGTGGACAAGCATTCTCAGGACTCTTCTGGTCACTAAAGAAAAGGTAGCCCTCGAACAGTCCTTTTAATTATTTTGATTTTATTCTCATCATTATCAGTATCCTCCAAGTCAAGAATCTGTAAATAATACAATGAGATGCTAAAAGCAAATTTGAAAAATGTGAGCAAGCTCTGTTTCTAGTTTTAAAATAGCCCACATTTCTCAAATATGTTACTGTTTGGTTCAGAATTTGGACCACGACTTGAAAAGAACAGATCATTCAAACGTGTGTCTTTTGAATATTTCTGTCATCTGGAAATGCCTGTGCATAAGCCCCATGATGGATGTGCTTGGCTAAAAAACTTATTGACGTGCAGCCTTCAGAATAGAAGAGAAAGCCAGTGTCCCATGATTCTAAGGATAAACATCTCCCACTGGAAAAATAGTGCATTAGCTGGCAAGTAATAGTCCAAACATGTAACTTCTATGGATAGTAAATATTCTGTGTGTTATCCTCATAATTTTATATCCCAAAACAGTACTTTAGGAGGATCAAAATTATATTTATTAACACACAATTGAAATTGCCATTCTAGAACTCAAATAACACAGGACCAAATTTGACAGAATCAGCTGTGGAACTTTATCAAAAGTCTGAAGCCAGGACCTCACCACTGGATGGTCTGAGTCAGAAGTCTGGGGAGAGTTCCAGCATGGCTATTTTTCTTTTTCATTCTCTGTGTGATTATAGTGTGCAGCTAGGGCTGAGTGAGAGTAACACTAAACCGTGATCTCCTCGGTGGAATGCTGTGGGTACTCCTAGGAGAGACTCTCCAAATTTGTGAATTTATACCAGTGTAGTGGGCTACTCAGAATGTAAACAGTCATGCTACATGTCACATTTCAGGGAATCTTCAGAGCTGACCAGACCTGTTGAAGACAAGGACTTCTTACTCTTCTTTGAGTTCTCTTGGTCTAACCAGGCATAGAATTGGTATTCACAAATAGTTGTTAAATGGAGTGTTAATTAAAGTTCCCAAGACCTTAGGAATTGAAGATAATTTGAGATTCAAGAGTTCTGCTAAACAACCGAGATCTCATGATCTTAAAGTAATTTCAAAATTGCAAGAGGAAGACATTATTCAAGAAGAAAGAATTACTTAAACTACATCCCTTATAGTAGCCTTTGAACTTTAACATGCACAAGAATGAGTTTAGGCTGGGCGTAGTGTTTCAGGCCTATAATCTCAGCACTTTGGGAGGCCAAGGAGGGAGGATCATTTGAGCTCAGAAGTTCAAGACCAGCCTGGGCAACATAACAAGACCTTATCTCAAAAAAAAAAAAAAAATCAAACAATTAGCTGGGCATGGTGGCAAGTGCCTGTGGTCCCCTATTCAGGAGTCTGAAGCTGGAAGATTGCTTGAGCCCTGGAAGTTGAGGTTGTAGTGAGCCATGATCATACCACTACACTCCAGCCTGGGTAACAGAACAAGACCATCTCAAAAACAAAACTAAAACAAACAAAAAATAACAAGTTTAGTTTTTTAAATCTTTTCTATCTTCTTTCTAATGAAAATAGAAACACAGTACCCCTTTTATTGTTAAATATGTTTAAAGGGTAAAAGAATAAGCAATGGAAAAATGATGTAAGCAAGAAATCAGAAGCTCTCCAGTCTCATAACAACCAGGTTGTCATAGCATAAAGAGAACAAATGAGTAACTGCTTTGTAATACTTCAGGATCATTCTGCAAACGAAACTATAGATTAAATATGTACTGGCATGCTTAAGGCCATGTTGCTGTGTTTATCTTCAGATCTTTTTAACTGCTAAAATCCATTTGCCTTTTTATTTTGACCCAGTGTTTACAATTAGCTAAGGACACAAGCCTCTTTAGATAGTAATAAATACTCAGCTGGCGGGGCACAGTGGCTCACGCCTGTAATCCCAGCACTTTGGGACGCTGAGGCGGGTGGATCATGAGGTCAGGAGTTCAAGACCAGATTGGCCAATATGGTGACACCCTGTCTCTGCTAAAAATACAAAAATTAGCTGGGCATGGTGGTGTGCTCCTGTAGTTCCAGCTACTCAGGAGGCTGAGGCAGAAGGATCACTTGAACCTGGGAGGCGGGGGTTGCAGTGAGCCGAGATCGCGTCACTGCACTCCAGCCTGGACGAGAGAGCGAGACTCCATCTCAAAAATAAATAAATACTCAGCGATATGATTCGTATGTCATACTTGGAAGACAGAGTATCATCTCTCTCATTTGGACATAGAAGAAAACTGAATTTAAAATTTGCCAAAGCCAGAAGTCAACTTCTTAGTCTCCTCTCATATCCAGCATTCTTATTTCAATTTTCTTCCCTTGCACTTCTTGGAATTTTGAACTTCAAGGCTCTCCACCAGGAATGAGGAGACCGGGATTCTATTCTTGGAATGGCCAGTAAGTGGCTTTGTGACCTTGAGCAGATGAGTTACCCTCAGGGCCTCTTCCCTCAACTGTAAAATGAGAAGGTTAGCTAGATGAGTTCAGAAGTTTTTTCTGACGCTAAAATTCTGTAAGTCTGGAAACACCTGCTAGTGACATTTATGCACGCATTATTTCTCTTTTACCCTTTTCAAAATGTTTGTGATTGTGCCTTAATATTATTATTAATATAGATCTTTTCCTATTGTTTTTAGAATTTTCTTTTTTGTTTCTTGACAGCAGGCGGTGTTTCTACATTTATTTCCATTAAGTGTTATTATGTACGTTTCTTTACATATCTGTTATATGTTGAAATAAGATTAGTATGTCATCAGGTATGAATGATGTAATTCTAAAACATAGGACAATCATTTGTGAATTTCATATTTGAAGATTTAAATGTTCAAATGGTTTAGAGATAAACTGCATTACAAAACAAATTGCATTTTTTTTCCATAAGGTTTTTAGTCATTCTGACACCTGCTTGAAAACCTCAGGCAGTTTGAGATGTCTGAATATAACTGTTAGGGCTGAGTATGCCAGCGTCAGACTTTTAAATCTGTTCATTTTATGTACATAATTGTGAGAACTTTTCTTTTAAAAGTTTTCCTAAAAAACAAAAAGTTTTCAAGGGAAAATCTCAAAAGCTGTGCTGAGCATTTCTTGACTTTGCACTGTATCAGCTAATTGACTTACTTTCTGTCTTTGGGGTATGAAATATGGCATGGAAATTATGTATTATACGTAACATATAATATAAATTTTACATATATATATAATTCAACAGAAAAGGTTGGTAAATACTAGAAAAAGTGGGAAACTTGGAGTAAACTTTTTGTCAAAGACTTTCACTAGCATTTGATTCTGTGTACAATTTAGGATGAGCTTTACTGTGACAAGAAGCAGATGAAGCACTTGAATCTGTTATACGTTGAAATAAGATTAGTATGTCATCAGGTATGAATGATGTAATTCTTTCTAAAACATAGGGCAATTATTTGTGATTGCCCTGGGACAATCACACTGGGACATCCATGAAGAAAGAGATTGAAATGGGTACTACTGAGTGACACTTAGGAAGTATAGTCCAACGTAACATCTCTTGTAACTTAGACACATACTATCTGAATTTTCAATAGGATTTAGAAAATGGTCTTAATTTGATTTACAAGTGATACGTAGAAGTTAAGATGTTTGGAGTAGAAGAAAAGGTAAAGGAAGCAATGTTTTTTGTTTTGTTTTTCTGAGACAGAGTCTTGTTCTGTCAACCAGGCTAGAGTGCAGTGAGGCCATCTCTGCTCACTACAACCTCTGCCTCCCGGATTCGAACAATTCTGCCTCAGCCTCACTAGTAGCTAGGATTACAGGCCTGCGCCACCATGCCTGGCTAATTTTTTTAGTTTTAGTAGACACAGGGTTTCACCATGTTGTCCAGGCTTGTCTCGAGCTTCTGACCTTGAGTGATCCACGTGCCTCTGCCTCCAGAAGTGCTAGGATTACAGGCGTGAGCAACCGCGCCCGACCTGAAACAATGTTAAGATAATTCTGTATTGATGTTTTTGTGCAACTCCCTCCTGCCTCTCCGTCTCTCCAAGAATCTTCTTCCTAGCCTCATAAATATGGAGGTAGACATGAACTACCCTTTATTGTGTGCTTGGCGCTATATATATTCCTTCATATTCTTATGGCCTCTTAAAGTAAATATAATTATCTCTTTAAGGAAGAATCAGGGTCTACAAGATCACACAGATAAGTGGTGGCAGTAGAACTGAAACCTAGATTTCTATGACAAAATTCCATGGTTTGCAATAAAAAAAAAAAAAAAAAAACAGTTTCAAACCCTTTTTCCTCCACATGGGTGCATTTCTATGAACTTTTGCAGGATGCTTTACCACTATGAGCCTTGGGTTTTATCAATAAGATCAGATGATCAGTATCTACAGACAGAATTGCTATGAGGGTGAATTCAGATAAAGGTCTATTCAAAGTACTTAGCACAGAACCTTGTAGAGAGTTGCCCCTCAGTGAATAATTACTATTATTACTGTAACTATCACTGTTGTTGTTGTTTTTGCTATTGAGATTTTGATGTCAGGCTTTCCAGACACAGAGTAGGGTTTCATTTGATTGTCCTGCATGTATTAAAGTCCTACTATGAGCAGGTTACTATTATTAAACTTTAGCGCCTCATGAAATGTTTATCTGGAAGCAGGTGAAAATAATATCAGTAAATATGTATTACTTTAAAGACCACACCAGGGACGCTCTTCAGACCTGAAGACCTTATTGTTTAAACTTGTATATTTGCTAAGTTAGGCACAAAATTGCTCTAGAGACTTTTTTGACTAAATTAAACCAAATGTCATCAGATGGGTGTGTGTACAAAGCCACAATAAACCTGGAAATGTCGCTGGGGAGGCAAGATCTCCTAGCATTTCAGAACAGGCTGATTTGATCATGATTTAGAGAACTTTTCCATATACTTAGGCTGCTTTCTTTTCCTATGTCTGCAGCACACTTCAGTGGAAAATAAGCCCATAAGTATCTCATATTTGGGGTGTGTGTATGTGTGTGTGTGTGTGTGTGTGTGTGTGTGTTGTCCTCCCACAGTAAGAAATCTCATCCCTTCCCATGGGCTCTGATTTTCTCTAATATAAAGACATCGCTACTATTGTAGATAAAAGCAACACACTGTCAGAATCACAGAGAGCTAAGAGATTGGACTTTATGTCCCATTTCTATTTTATTTGAAGATAGAAGTTTGATAACTCTCACAGATCTTTTGAGAGTATGTAGTATTTATAATTATGCTACACGTGTTCTGCCACATCCAGATGCAAACTTCTAAAGGCACAGCAGAGTACATCCTACCACCAGCTGGGAAGGAGAAGGAAGTATGGAAGGAGCGAGATAATTCTTGCCTATAAAAAAAATGAGTTTACTTTCCTAATAAAATAAAGCTAAAATTGGCCCTTGTCATCGTATGATGTTAACAGCCAGCTCTTTTGGCGAGTTTGAAAATCCTGGGCTCCATTATAAAAGCTAAAAATGTCCTGGACCTGGAGTTGTTTACCCAGAGCAGGAGCTGCTCTAAAGTTACAGAGCTCTGGTTGGAAGAGGTGGCTTGAAGGCCGCCTCCAAGTAACTGACGTCACTGTAGTCTCAGCTGCTGCTGTGACACTAAGCTGAGCAGCTTTTTGACTTGTAAAAGTGGTGAAGGTTTCAAAGGGACTTGTCAGTACTGCTCTGTGGAATGGTTGGACTTATTTTGCATCCCCTTGTAAAGAATTGAGATTCACCAAGTTGAGACTTTTCTCTTTAAGACAGCTAGCCATCCACTTCCTTCCACTGCTAGACTGGCCAGTGGTCGAGCATCCATAGGATTTCTCCCCAGTGTGAAAGGTATGTTTCTTTCCGGCAAGTTTACAAGCAAGTGACTAATTATGGCAGGCTACAGAGGGGCTGCTGGTGAGATGTTTTGAACTGTGGATACTGTTTAAGTGAAGTGTAATTTCAACATCTGTCTCTGCTGTTGTCTGTGTCTGGGCTTAAAAACAGTGGGCGGGGTGCATAACAGATTGTACTGACTCCTAGGAAAAAGGCTGTTCAGCTGCTCAGGGTAGATTTCCCAACTCTGGACTGACAGTACCATCCGCTCTTTGAGACTGTTTTTCCAACACTGCTTCTCAGTTGTTTGAAAAGCACTTTGCCCATCATTGATTTTCACTAAGTATATTTATTCAAATGTGATTTTTTTATTCATCTAAAGACTTTTAACATTTGCAAATTAAAGTTCACAATCCTTGAGATTGTTGGTATTTGAAAATTGTGGTGAAAAATAAATTTTAGTTTTATCTAAGGTGGTGGTGGACTCTCTGTAGAGTTAGTGTTTCTGTAATTTGAGCTGAAGTCTATGCCATTCATAATTGAATAATCTACAGTTAGGAGGGAAACTTACCACTATGTCTTTTGTTCACGATGGTTAGTTGTAGACATTGTTTACTCAAACCAAATGTTTGCTTTAAAGTTTGCATTTTATGAGTTAAGTAAAATCAGTGTGCATACAGCTTGGATGTTTTCTAATTTGAGTAAATAACTGTAAAGAAAACCAGAAAGAAGATTATTGAATGAGACTGTAAAGTTGATTCATTCGGAATTGTGGTAGTGTCTCTTTGACCTTGTTGGAGCATGAGGAATGTGCTAAAACAGCAATAAACAGCAATGAAAAAAATTTCCCTTTTACCCTGTAACAAAGTCAAATCACGGTGGTCTTTGGAAAGATTCAATTGCAAGTGAACAATAGAAAGGAATGAGATTTATTAATTCATTGAAATAATTCAAGTGATTATAATAGCCTGGAGAAAGGGATAGAGAATTTAGGAGGTAAATGGTACATTACTCTGATAGGTTATAAGCATGGGAATTCCTAATCCATCAAAGTTAATCAGAAGCAAAGCATCTTCAGGCCAAATGAGTCTTCTAGGAATTGTGAGATTAGCAGTACCTACTGTGTGTGGCATTTCTATTGGAATATGTAACCTCTTATAAATGAAAAATCTTTAATTATATGAAAAGTGATATGTTTAGCAAAAGGAAATAAGGAGAGCAAGAAACAAGTACTCTAAACAATAATCTAAAAAGAGAGAAGTAGAAATGGAGCAGCTGCCCCTAAGGAACGCTGTTTAGTTTGTTTGACTGCAATCCAGTTTTCAATGGGCAAGATGGAGGTTGAAAGGGTAGTGACCAAGGTCTCCTAAGAATGGAGCACCCCTCAGAGAAAGAATTGCTGCCATGACCAGACGGAGGCTAATTTGGGGAATGAAAATTTCTTGTGAGACTTGTGTGTTACTCTTAAACTTTGCTTACTGGTAGGGCCGGAAGGCTAGCAAAACTATTTGCCTCCCATCACCATACTTATGCAACCCACTCACAACTCTTTATAATTCTGGCTTTCAGCCCTGGAAAGGGGAAGTAAGTTAAAAGGGATTATGCAATGCTGGTTTAGAGTTGGGGTGTGTGACTAAGTACTGCAGTTCACTCTGTCCTCTTACATTTGCTCTAATAAATTTTTATTCTGAAATGGAATTCTAGAAGGAACAACATAAACTGGAGAGCCAAAGAGATATGGGGTAGGGGACACAGACAGCAGAAATCCTTCCTTCTCTCCCACATAGATGCCAGTATCTGTGGGAGAAAATGAATGACAACTAGGAACAAAAAGAACTTTTATTTTTGCCCCAGTAGAGAGCACTTAAATTGAGTTTTTGAATCTGCTGAACCACTTTACCCCATAACTTCTCATTACGAAACATTCTGTCTCTACCAAGTTGCCCCTTCAGTTTGACTTTTTTTTGTAGTATTTAAGTCAGATTTATAACAAAAGCAGTTTTACATAAGATTTGTTCACATTTTTACTAACAATAAAACTTTTTCTTTAAATACTTGACATGTATCTTTAAAATACTTGAAAAAAGGCAAAAGAAGATCATGGAGAATATGAGAGTTCACACAATTACACTTGTTTCTATCTCGTTTTTAAATAAAGATCAAAATAATCAGGTTTTTTTCCAGAGAACAACAGGGAGAAGGATAGATGAAGAAAAGAAAGGAGAAAGGGAAGGAGGGAGGAAAGACAAGAAGAGGAAGGGAGGGAACAAGGGACAGAAGGAAGAAAACAAGAAGCAACTATTTATCAGGCATTTGCTATGATCCAGAGCAGGGTTTAGGCACTTCTTTTAAGCATTTTTCCCTTTTGCTCACTTAATCTCCAAAACAATTTTATGCCCCTCCCCTTTATATTTAGAGGTGGAAGCAATATGTTTGGCTACGTTAACATCTAACATTATATTTACGACAAGACTGAGATGCTAAGGAGGCCAAATCCTTCCACAAAAAATTGGCACAGATATTGCTCTATAGAAATGTTCTTGTAAAGGCTTGTTTCTGATCCATAACTATTACATATTTTGGCACTAGCAATTGCTCTGGGCCTGGAAAGGAAAAGCTCCATACATTGGCCCTTCTCCATATTAAGCGATGAGTTTGGCTCTTTGCAGATAGGTGCAGGATTCATTCTGCTTCAGGACTGTTACCTGGGTTTAGATACAGTCTTGTTATCAAGAGCAAGACTGATTGAGGGTATTCCTGAATGATCTTCTGGTAGGTTAAAAAGAGGAAGGCCTGGCATCTTTCAACAGTAGTATGGAAACGATTCGAGAAGAGTTAGGAATAGAAGGAAAAATTGGAGCCATTTGCTACACAATTGTAGAAAAGACTTTATGGTGATTTCGGAACATTTCCAGTGTTTAAAGAGAGTTGGGATAAAACATGGATTTCTCATAGCTACTCTTTTCCAGGTAGCTTGAAATTAGTCTGCATCCTTTTTTAGCTGCTTTGGTTAAATCTGCAGTTATCTCTTATTATCTCAGACCACACCATTCTTCCTAAGAAATTACAGTGGCAAATACTTTCTAGTCAGCAAGGTAGTTTCACCACACAGTTAATTACATATAGTTTTAAAGCAGTCTGCTAGTTTCAAGATAAGCGAGACATGATAGCACCTTTAATAGCCAGATCTAAAATTATGTATTTTTCTTGACTGAATTAATCATAATAGTACTATTGCCAAAGACATAGGAAAAAATTATCAAAGTATCTTTAGTAAATAGTTTGAGAGTAGAGTAACAATATAGATCCCTAAATTATTAGGGTGTTTTGAAGGCAGAACCCTGCATGTATAGCTAACATTGTTCATTCTTATTCTATTCTAATTCATTGATTGTGACTCAAAAAATATATGTTCAAAACTGATTACCACTCAGATATGTATGTTTACAACAGTCTGACAAAAATAAAATTAGTCTTCGATATTTATCTTATTTTTAGGCTATGAAATATGCAATTATCTTCTGTGAATACAAAATTGGCACTTGCTGCTTGGGTATGTGGGCTTAATTTGGCAGTGCCAGCACCCACAAAGCTATTGATTGTTGGGATCTTTGTCCATAATTAGCATTAGCTGCCACCAGTAAGTTATAGCATTTTGATAATGGCCTAGTGACTGAAGAGTTAGGACATCTTATAGGCACAATTATCTTAAACAGAGATTCAAACATTTTAAACATGTTTTTCTACCTCCTAAAAAGGCACTGACTTATTTAATACAAAAGTATTTTTAATTGAAGTCAAAATGAAATTTTGTAAAGCAAAAATAGAAAACTTTCTTAAATTTCTCAAACTACTCTGCATTCAGTATGCCATTTAATCTTTTTAACAGTTCTATGACTATCCCCATTTTAATGCAAAAAACTAAATCTCAGAAATTTTAGACTTATACCAGAGTTACATAGCTGATATTTTAAATTGTGACTTCAAACCTTAAATGCACATCCCCGAAGGCTAGAAAATTAATTATTTCAGTCACTACTTAATGTATTAGAGGATTCCCTGAAAACCAAGCAAAATGTTTTCTTCAATTCTCTGTATTCGATATCCTAAGCAGTTTATAGTATATAGTCTATTCAAAGGAAAAGAGAGCATGGATAAATTTTAACATATATTTCACAGGATAGTTTTGATGCTTCTAGATTTTCCTTGATGAAGTGCCATAATGAATATATTTTTTATAATTTAGATTAGTTTCTGGATGATACGTCAGTCCCAAGTTGACTACCAACTTTGGGGTCTTAATAAGTAACACAGTAATGACATTTGGCACAGGCTTGATCTCTGAATATAGAAGACTGCAACCCAGCTCTGTTTCAGGAATTTAAGTCATAAGAGTATGGTTGCATCAGAACAGAAAGAATAATTTTATTGCAGCAGAATCTGTCACAGTCTGTAGATGTGACCATACATTTGAATTGTATACTTCTACTCTTAGATATTCATGAAAAAATCTACTTTTAGAGTAAGTGGTTAAAGGGATGATTATATCTCACATGTGCACTTAATCATCTCGTCCACTATAATTTTGCTGTCTGGTCTCAGAAAGGGACAAAACTTTGGACGATACTTTTTACTTTATTGACTGTGTTAGTTTCTTCTTCTTAAGTAGACTGTTGTCATCTCTTTTCTTTTGAGTCCAATTTTCCTATAGTTTGTTTATGTGAATGGCTGGACAAAATGATAAATATATTTCCAGAAAGCACATGGATTTGGAACTCTCTCTTGTTATGTTTATATTAGGCTTTATTTTAAAGGCAAGTGAGACTGCTTCAAATAAAACAACTTCAAGCTTCCAAGAAACGGTTAAGAGGAGGCAGAGAAGAGCAGAAACACTTCTTCACCGACACTTACACTGTTGCCATGGACCTACATAAGCAGTGGGAGAACACAGAGACTAACTGGCATAAGGAAAAGATGGAATTACTGGACCAGTTTGACAATGAAAGAAAGGAATGGGAAAGTCAATGGAAGATTATGCAGAAGAAAATAGAAGAGGTACACTTTAATTTGTTGTGGATGTACTGTAATGTTGAAGTGCAGGATGAAAATTCTGTGGACTGTTTTGTATTGGAAACTCTTTTGTTTTCCTTATTCCACCTAAGAGGTGCATTTCTCAGTGATATTTACTAGAACAAAAATAGCATAATCTTATCCAGTGGCATTGTAAGGATTATTTTATATCATTGCATGAAAATTAAGCATTTGATATGTCACTCTAAAATGTTTCAACTTATTATTTTCTGACTAGAGAGCTTTTTTATCGAAAGTGAGGTATGTATTTTGTATGATTTTTCAAATACCAGCGCCAGGACTAAAATGCAAGAAAGATATACTTGGTGGGACATAGATCAGCAAAATTATAATTGGGCATTAGAACATAGATCTTTCCTAAGAAGATTTATGAGTAATGTCTATTAAAGGAAATTACATGTTAGATATCTCAGTATAATCAAAAGGAGTATCATATATCAAACAGAAAATGGCAGCAGACATGAGATTTATTCTCTTAAGGTGTGCACATTTAGTGGCATATTTATTGGAAAAGGGGTTATGAAAAATAACATGTCATGACTCTGACACAATCATTTTGTTTCCGTTAACCCTCCCTCAGTCCGTTGACCCTGAAATATTTCCTTCAAGCATTTGCATTGATGTATATTCAAGCTTTTGCACCAACTGGAAATAATTTATGCTTATCTTGCTTTCTTTTGGTAGCATACATAGTATTGACTTTATATGGTTTTATGCACGTTACCAAAGTTGTTACTTTAAGACTTCTTGACCTTTTTTGCAGGCAAAGTGAGTGCTTTATGTGTTTATAGTTCTGTTATGTTTCTTATTAACAGCCGTGTAATTGACTGTGAATAAAATATGAATTGGCATAGTAGGAAGAAAGCTGAAGAAACGTAATTATTAAGCCCTTCCTCTAAAATAGAGCTGAGAAGGCAGGCATGTAGTATATGATTAGGGATTATAGGAGAATATATACTTCTTGTCCCTCTATAGTTTGGAAAATGTGTTCTACTTGCTCCTTTAACCCCTCTACCCATACTCAGAGTGGATCAACAAAGAGATTCCCTGGTCAAATCAGAATTCAGAACTCGAGTTCAATCAGAAACTGACCGGTAGTCCTAGGTCATTGCCTCCCAAATATTTGGGAAGTTCAGTTGGTAACAGTCTCAGACAATTCTAGCATCCAAGCGAAATAACTAAGGGATGCAGGATTAGTCTAGCCAATTTTTAAAGCCATGTAGTTAAAAGAAGCTGCTGACTGATTAAATTTATTACTGTCCAATAATTATTCTGACAATTCTATAGAGTTCATCTAAGCTAAATATTAGCCTTATCAATTAGCAGGCATGAAATATGTTTTAAACATCAAATTATACCTCATAGAGATAACATCTCTTTCTGTATCAGGGAGACAGAAGGGCTGTCATTTTTTTTTTTATCTTGGAGAGTAGCTGTACTGCTGTTTATGTTTTGCTGCCTGTGCTATACAGCTCCATAGCTGGGAATTTGTTTAGATAATGTGCTTACCCCTAATGCCTACAGATGATGCTTTTCAATAAAGACTTGAATACCAGCACTGTGCTACCCTTACATACTAATATATATTGCCAAACATGTATAAAAGGTCCCTTCTTACAGGCTTCAAAGCTGAGGTAGAAAGATCAAGGAAAACAAGAGGAAAGTTTCTTCACAGGGCACAGAGAATCAAGATAATTTTTTAAACTAAAATTAAGAAATCAGCACTCGGAAAAATAATCTCATGCCTCAAGCATAAAAGACTGTATTTGTTTAACATTTATCACAAAGTTCTATATGTTAGATCAGATGTAAATTATTAAGTCATCTACTAGAGATTTGTAGATTCCCAGGTCTGCACATATATCTTCAGTGATTTTAAGTGATAATATCTAATGAGAGAATATAGTATTGGCTATTAAAATGCTCATAGTTCACTGTTCAGCTACTATCCACAGTCACTGCATTTGCTATGGCAAAACCAAGATGTTCATACTTGGATCATGTGAAATTTGAAATAATCCAGATAGAAATTCTGGATAGAACTTACAGACATCTGGGACTTTTTTTTTTTCCCACACTGTAGTCTCCTGCCTGTATCTGTTGGTAGAATAAATAGATAACCATTGACAAGGGCTGAGTACCAAGTAACTTAGATTACTTTTGTACAAAATAGTTTTCCATCAATAACATTGTTATTTGTTTATTCATACCTCACGTAAGTCCCCAAGAAAATTTAAGATGGCATAAAATTAGGTATAATATAAAATATGCAAAAACAAAAATAGAAAGATGAGCTGAAGACAGGAGGAAGGATCGTATATGAAATGTACCAGTGAGTCTTTCTAGTAACTAACAAAAATTATCAGGTGCATATACTTTCAAATTCAAATGATAAGGCAAACTTATTTCCCAGGAAGAGCACATTTTCCCCTGCTTTTGCAACTAAAGCAATTTTGTTTTCACTCATGACTTCTCAAAACCGGGACAGTTTCACCAACAACATCCTTAAATTTAACATGTCACATTTTAGGCCGGGTGCGGTGGCTCAAGCCTGTAATCCCAGCACTTTGGGAGGCCGAGACAGGCGGATCACAAGGTCAGGAGATTGAGAGCATCCTGGCTAACCTGGTGAAACCCCGTCTCTACTAAAAAATACAAAAAAACTAGCCGGGCGAGGTGGCGGGCCCCTGTAGTCCCAGCTACTCGGGAGGCTGAGAATGGCATAAACCCGGGAGGTGGAGCTTGCAGTGAGCTGAAATCCCAGCCTGGGCGACAGAGCGAGACTCCGTCTCAAAAAAAAAAAAAAAAAAAAAAAAAGTACTTTTTAGGGTGGCTTCTGTCAGCTCAAACCATAATGCCCACAGAAGTTCAGTACAAATAATTTGGCAGGGACCAAACAATCGATTCATGGCTGCAGTTTGATGCTATCCTGACTTCATACAATAAGTACTAATAAATTTATAAGCATAAGAAAAATAAATGCACTGTATATATTTCAGGCATCAACTCTAGTGCTTCTCTCAACTGAGTTACTGGTATGTATTAAGCAGCAATAAATCTGTTATATTACTTGAATAATACATGTAGTGTAGATACTGATTGCGGCTGTTAAATATAGAGTCATTTGCTTTGATAGTCATCTGACAGTCTCTTTTGAAGTTTGACAAGCTTTTACATGACTCAAGCCTAAAGAGAACGCCATTTCTTTCCTCTGTTCAGAAGTGAACTGAATGAGTATGTGCAGGTTTAACTAAGATCTCATAAAGAAGTAATCTGGGTTCTACTTGAATACAGACTAATAGATGATCAAAGCCTTGCAGTACTATTGTATCACGTAGGGTATTGTCATATTTGTTTTAATCTGGATGAGAAACTTTTTAAAAATGTGGATCACCTTGATATTTTTTTAAAATCTCAGTAATATCTAGCCCTCACCAATGTAATTGACCAACCAAAGGAAGCATCCTTTGACTGACAAGTGACTATTTAAGGAACAGAATAAGTTGACTTACTATATGTGATTGTCAAGCATTTAGGCAATTAAATGTTAATGTACAAGTGGGACCAGACATTTGGAAACTATGACTTGAATGTTAAATTCTTGCTTCTCTCTGAAAGCAATTATATAGTATGGCTAGTAATTGATTCAGGTCATTCTAATTTTGTGACAGTGTTTCTGTATTTATATACAAATACAGATTTATTTCATTTTTTGAATGATTGATTGCTAGTCAGAAAGAATTAGCATCCATGTGTTGCCCTACTAAAAGTAGCCTTTATGTTTCATCAAACTTGTTCCAGCTAATCCATATTTTAGAGGCACTATTTAGAGGCCGAAGCATTAATACCTAGGAAGTATATTTTAATATGGCAAAGAGAACTCAAAGTGGTTTGCTTAGTATCAAGAATATTAACAAAGTGAATTAAGGGAAAAGAAGTTTTAATTTTGTTTTCTTTTTCTTACAGCTTTGCCAGGAAGTAAAGCTTCGGAGGAAAATCAATATGAATGAACGTGCTAAGATCATTGATCTTTACCATGAGAAGACCATTCCAGACAAAATGATAGAATCTTCCCCAAATTACCCCGATTTAGGACAATGTGAATTTCTAAGGACAAATCACGAAGATGGTCTGAGAAAAGAAAATAAAACAGAGCAGAGCTTAGTCAGTGGAGGAAATCAAATGTGTAAGGAACAAAAAGCAACAAAAAAATCAAAAGTAGGGTTTTTGGATGCTTTGGCTACAGACAACCAAAAGGAATGTGAGGCCTGGCCTGTCCTGAGGACTTCTGAGGAAGAGAGTAAGAGCTGTTCTGGCGCCCTCAATACAGTAAGTAAGACGTGATTGGCCTAGAACTGTTTCTAAAGAAATATTTACATTTCAAAGTGCTAACGGGCTGTTGCTTATATATGTAAAGGCTCTTGAAGAACTTGCGAAGGTTAGTGAAGAATTATGCAGCTTTCAAGAGGAAATTCGAAAGCGGTCTAACCATAGAAGGTAGGCTGGTACATATTATTATTTTAGATGGGTAAATAAAAAATATTGTTTTTAGTTAATGAGTCCAAACTGCCTCCTCCTTACATGTAAGAATTAATGAGTTATTAAAATGTATTATCTAGGGTGGAAGATAGAAACTTTAATTTCTTTTTCTTTGCTTATTTTTGAGATGGAATCTCGCTCTGTCTCCCAGGCTGGAGAGCAGTGGTGTGGTCTCAGCTTACTGCAGCCTCTGCCTCCCAGGTTCAAGTGATTCCCCTACCTCAGCCTCCCATGTAGCTGGGACTACAGGCACACACTACCATGCCTAGCTAGGTTTTTTGTATTTTTAATAGAGATGGGATTTCACCATGTTGGCCAGCATGGTCTCGAACTCCTGACCTCAAATAATCCCCCTGCCTCAGCCTCCCAAAGTGCTGGGATTATAGGCATGAGCCACTACACCAGGCCAGAAACTGTAATTGTATATTTCTCTGTTCACTAATTCTTAAAGCCAATCTTCCAATTCCCTTTGTAATCTATTAGTAATACTTTCCTCTTTTTGCTGTTTAATTAGGGAAGACCCTCTGTAAAAAATCAGTTAAGTAACCTCTAAAATAGTTCTTACTCATTCTGAGCATCTGAGCAATGAGAGTGTGCAACTGGGCTAATTCAGTTAAATGTATCATTGAACGATGTCAGATTTAAAAGTGTGGCATTTTGCTTATATAATCATGTTCTACTAAAATATTTAATGCTTAAGAGCACTTTATTTTACTTGAATTAGTATTTATATAATGGAGGCCTACATACTTTTCAGAACAACATATTATAAACATGTACACATGTACACATGCCACAAAAAATGCTGTTTCCATTTGGAAACAATATATACTTATAACAGTAAGTTTTAGCCAAATTAACAAATACATTGGAATTCTCTACAAGTTAAGTAAAGATGGATTATTCTAGGATCAACATTTATCTCTCCTCATGGGGCAGTATGCTTCATTTAGAAAGCTACACAAATGCATTCCCTTATTTTTCATTAGTTGTTAGGAAGCTCAAAGAATTTTTGTGCTGACTTGCAGTAGATTTTTTTAGCCAGTCTTATTTTAAACATAACTTTGTCCTCTATTTGCCCATTTAGTTTTGTTTCTATTCTCTGTTAATAGGTATTTATCTGCATTTTATTGTAGGCTATACCATAATCTTTTATAATTTGAAGAGGTATAAATATGATTTATATTTATCAATGTGATTAAATTTGAATTGTGATATTTAGCTTATTTAATATAACCCAGAAAAGACTTAACAATTTTCTTTTACAAATCACACCTAATATAAAGTTCTTATTGTCACCCCATGAACTTTAGAACAAAGTTCAAGATATTTGTAATTCAGAGACATTACAATTTGACATGACCTAATGTTTCTCTCTCATTTTTCATTATCCTCCCCTCTCTGCTTTATAATTCATCCATATCAAAGTACTCATTTTCCTTCGAATTCGAATAGCCATAGCATTTACTCCTTTTGCCTTTTACTTTAATCCTATATGCTTTTTACTCAAGTCATCCAAAAAAATTTTACTTTTTTTTCAAGCCTAAATGACACTTTCCATTTGGAATTACTCATGTCTCATTGCACTTTTATTCAGATTTCTATCTGACTACTTAAAATGTTATTTCACATTCAAGGAGAAGAACTTGAGCTCACATTACATAATGAATAAGAATTCAGCAGGCAGAGAGGAGGTAAGGGAATGGCAAGATAAAAGTTACAGAAAAGGAAATGCCAGTAGCAGAAACCCAGGAGACTACATAGTTTAATCTGAGGGTAGGTGAAGTCTCAGGTAATAGTGAAAATGAGAGAGGAGTTTGGAAAGAGTTTGAGTCAGAGTATGTAGAGCATTGAATATAACACTGAAAGGTAGACTTCATTCTACCATAAAAGGACTTGAAGTTTTTAACTGGGAGGTTTATATAAAAATGATGTATGAGGGAGTTGTGAATCATTTTCTTATAGCAGAAACTCATTGCTTTAGCCATGGTTGCTTTCGAGAGCTTATTCTAAATAAAGTTATAGCTAATACACCATGTTTTATTGTTGTTTAGGATGAAGTCAGATTCTTTTCTCCAGGAAATGCCAAATGTAACTGATATACCTCATGGGGACCCCACGATCAACAATGACCCGTGCATTCTTCCAAATAGTTTAGAAAAAGAAAAACAGAAAAATAGGAAGAATCTGAGCTGTACCAATATGCTCCAGAGCAATTCTGCGAAAAAATGTGGAATTGATACAATCGATTTGAAAAGAAATGAAACTCCACCAATTCCTCCTCCAAGAAGCACCTCTCGAAATATTCCCAGCTCGGATTCTGAACAAGCCTATGAAAGATGGAAGGAAAGGTTAGACCACAACAGCTGGGTGCCCCATGAGGGTCAAAGTGAAAGAAATTACAACCCTCACTTCCCTTTGAGACAACATGAGATGTCTATTTTGTATCCAAATGAAGGGAAAACTTTGAAAGATGGTATCATCTTTTCCTCTTTGGTACCAGAAGTCAAAATAGATAGCAAGCCTCCAAGTAATGAGGATGTTGGACTTAGCATGTGGTCATATGACATTGGGATAGGTGCAAAAAGGAGCCCCTCTACTTCATGGTTTCAGAAAACCTGCTCTACCCCCAGTAATCCAAAATATGAAATGGTGATCCCAGATCACCCTGCTAAATCTCATCCCGATCTTCACGTAAGTAATGACTGTAACTCCTCAGTGGCAGACAGCAGTAGCCCACTTAGAAACTTCAGCTGTGGCTTTGAAAGGACTACAAGGAACGAGAAGCTGGCAGCAAAGACTGATGAATTTAACAGAACTGTATTTAGAACAGATAGAAATTGTCAGGCAATACAGCCAAATCAAAGCTGCTCAAAATCATCGGAGGATCTCAAGCCCTGTGATACTTCATCTACTCACACAGGTAGCATATCACAAAGTAATGATCTGACTGGTATTTGGAAAACCAATGCCCGCATGCCTGTGCCCATGGAAAATGTGCCTGATAATCCCACCAAGAAATCCACAATAGGCCTAGTAAGACAAATGCAGGGACACCTAAGTCCTCGCAGTTATCGGAATATGCTCCACGAGCATGACTGGAGACCGAGTAATTTGTCTGGCCGTCCAAGGTCAGCTGATCCCAGGTCAAATTATGGGGTTGTGGAAAAGCTGCTGAAAACCTATGAGACAGCAACAGAGTCTGCACTGCAAAATTCTAAGTGCTTCCGGGATAACTGGACCAAATGTAATTCTGATGGCAGTGGTGGTGCCACATTAAGTCAGCATTTAGAAATGCTCCAAATGGAACAAGAGTTTCAGCAAAAGACAGCTGTGTGGGGGGAACAGGAAGTGAAGCAAGGAATAGATCGGAAAAAGATAACAGAGGTGAGAAAGCAAATAACATAATTTGGTAGCATCCATATTAGCAATGGCTCTGAATTCTGTTTATATGTCCCATTAATATAAACAGAATGGGGGCACAAGTTTTGGACTCTTCTTAGCCTCTTGACCCTGTTTGTAAATAAATATAACTCAACATGAACCTTGAAGGTGTAGTTTTTAAGACTGAGAATAGTACATTGTAACTTTTGAAAAATTCTGAAATGAGATAACATAAATACAGTAAGTGGATTTAGGAAACTGAAGAAGATCAAATGTTTGTTCTTTCTTGAAAAAATATTCAGAATGGACATTTCTTGATTTGTAGAATTTCATTCTTTTAAAGGTTCTTTTTAAGTGTATGGAAAATATTTTAAAAATCGTTTTCACTTTTCAGTTATTAACTATGATTGGTTCAGTCATTCTCAGCATTTGACTCATGTTCTTTCTCATAGGATTAGTCACATTAATATGAATATGGGAAATACACATCATTTAACAGGACCTAATAGAGTCCTCTTATCTGTGAAACTAAAAGATAGTATATATAAATAAGGTCATTCTTATTTCTATGTATTCTTAGCATAGACATTGACCAAAAAAACCCCACTCAAATGGACATTTTAAGTAAACTGTTATCTTTTTTGTCTATTTATGAAAGAGTTTAATCTTCATTAGTTATAGGAGAAAAAGAAGTCAAAGAAATTGGTATTTACAAAGAAGAGTTATACAACACTCTGTTTTACTCATATAATGTTTAAGAACCTAACAAAAAGTTACAAGGTGATATATTGTTATTATTAACCAATACTTCAAAACTCCTAGTTTCATAGAATGCAGTGGGTATGCAGCATGGTTTTAAACTATTATGCAAGTTGCTTCCTTCTGTTGTAAAAAATTGCTATGTGGATTTCAAACTCTGCAAAAATATCAGTTATCATCCATCTTATGAGAAATCTTGCCTGTCTTTATAAGGTGCAAAAAGTATCCTGCTTTTATATTTCTCTGCTTTTTAGTTGAGCCCATCAATGCCTGCAAGGTCCTGTAGCTAAAGATGGGAAATAGATATAGCTGTTCGATAACCAAACAAAATTCTCGTTAACTAACAAGAAGTAATACTAAATGGTTTCCCTTTTTGCATTCTTTGGGAGTTTGGCAGGGAGGTCCTCTACTATAGATCCTTAGGAGCAGCTTTTGTTTTCATTTTTTGTTCTTCCCCCTGTGGGAACAAATCTAAAAAATAGGTCTCCAAAAAGAAAAAGAAACTGCAGGTTACTGTCAGACCATGGCTAAAATAGTAGAAATAGGAGGCCATCCTCACTGCCTAGCTCATATGAAAGAGCACAGGCTTTGTGGGGTCTAAGAAGGATCAATAAGAATCAAGTGTATGAAGTCTGTCATAGAAGCTTTGTACTTTTGTTTTAATTTTAAGGACCAAGGAAGGCTTTTTTTTGCCATTAAAATAAAAGGAAAGAAGGAAGGAAATAAAAGAAAAAGAAGAAAAGTGAAAGAAAAGGTTTTCTCTCATCAGAATATGCCCAAGAGATAGGAATTTTGTATTAGTAATTAGAATGAAGACGTATTTAAAAGTATTTTAATGATAATTTTGAGGTTTTGATAGTGCCAGTGAAAAAAAGTGAAAAAAAGCATCAGATTAATCATTTGGTTTGTGTGCCTTTTGCTTATCACCTCGAAAAGTGTCAGTAACTTGACATGAATGGTTTCTTCTATAAATTATCTTTTTATTTTTAAATAACACTGTAACATCCTCATCGCCCACTAAGAAACATCTGTATTTCCATGATATTCAAGTTACATAACTTGAAATTTTAAATCCTGAGCTCATCATTAGTTCTACAAAGAGATTAACCGTATTAAAATTTGTCAGTGTGAGGAAAGGGACAAGATTATCAAATGTCATATTCCGTATTAAAATTGAATTGTTTGAAAACATTCAAAACCACAAATATTAGACAAGTACCTTCTTTAGTTTTCAATACTTTTTCTTTCTTGTAAATTTACTAACAGACTAATTTTATAGTTGAAACTCATCATATATGAAGCCTATTGTTGGTAGTCAAAGAGTGAGGAATGTTTTCACTTGCGTCCTAGGAATCCATGTCAGTGAACGCCTCACATGGAAGAGGATTTTCCCGACCTGCTAGACCAGCAAATCGTCGTCTCCCCTCCAGATGGGCATCCAGATCTCCATCTGCACCCCCTGCCTTGCGAAGATCTACCCACAACTACACCATTTCTCTGCGATCCGAAGTATCAATGGCTTAAGTCTTTGGCCTGGACTGCTATATTACAGAAGTTCTAGTCCACTTGTCAAACAGAGCATTCTGAGTGTTTACAGGCAGACCTGTTCTCTTCCGACAAGCAATTTAAATCTTAACTTTCCATCAGTCTTCAGTGTTTTTAATCTAAGGAATAATTATCTTCCTGTATTTTGATTTCTTAGGTCAGAATTTTTTAATACCATCCTCATTAATTTTCCAATACAATATAAGTTGAAACAATGTACAATATTGTATATTCTTTCTTGCAAGTGGCAGAAAGTAAGGTTATGTGCATGGCCATGTGTTTGTAGGTGCATGTGTTGAAATAGGAAGTATCCTAGTATGTATTTAGATAGGAAAAACTTATGTGCTAGTGTTGACTTTGAAATTATAACATGTATACCTATATATTCTTTGTGTTTATTTAAAAGTTTTGAAAATATACAGTACTGTTTATATTTTGTATACCTTTTAATAGGTATCCACTTAAGGCATTTGCAGTACAAATATTAATTAACCACTTCCTTGGCCCCCAGCTACATTGAAAAAGAAGAATTATGCACACATCTAACATTGGTAGATTATGGCACACATAAAACCATATAAGGGTAAAATAATACCATTGATATCCTTGTTTATTCTTTTTAAATAAAAATGTCACAAGTTTAATAGATCAGCCTTGTAAAGCAAGCATAAAATGTTCATAAATTTTTGTATATTATTTGGTAGTCTAGTATGGCTTTAACTGAATATTTGATCCTCAGAGACAGTATCATGAGACTGCATTATAAATGACATGATCAAATAATGAATTTATTTTGTCAGCCTCAGTAACAAACATATCCTAAATGAGATGCAAAAAGAAACTGAATTATGATGAATTTTAGTTTTTCTTAAAGTTGTGGTAAGCTTTTAGTTTAGCTGCTTTAACATGGAGTCATACATACTTAGAGGTAAGTCATTTATTATTTTCTTCTTTTTTCTAACCTTTTCCTTAAAATTGATAGATAACAAACTAATTTACTTTTTTACTAACAAGGAAGATCAGGAATAATATTTCATTGAGAGCTGAATTATACTTCTCATAATTTGCTACAAAAAAAGGCTTAAACTAAACCTTGACATCCACAGTAGCATCAGGAATAGAAATGTATATTTTGGCTACAGTTTGCATACAGCGAACACATAAAATTTATATTGAAAACTGACAAATATGAATGTTGAGAGGCTTGGAATTCTAAATGGAAGATTTTAGAAGGAATTTTGCTCTCTACTGTCACTATGTAAAACCAATTATGTTATGTTATTAGATATTAATTCTATTTAAGCTTTTCTTTTACTAAGAAATTCTTATGCCAAACGTATTCCAAGAGCCATCTCTTTATGATGTATTCGAACCATTTAGAGAAATTCACTTCATTGTACCCCATGACCTGAGGTAAAGAAAATAATTTTCAAATTGCAGACTTCCTGGAAAGGTTCAAGACTATAGCATGGTGATGTCTAGATTCATACTTTACTGTAAGGACAGTTTCGGAACTTAAGTGGAATTAAAGGTCTAGAGTGATTTGGATTGGATGGTAACTAAGGTCTATAAATCTACTCTTTTAATTCTCATTTCCTTCAGGAAGATCCTTTTCCACAGGAAGCTATCAAAGAAAAGTAAACTAGACACCAAGTAATATCATTCTCATAATATGCTTTCCAGCTAGAGGGGAGAAAACACCAGGAAAGTGGAACCCTGGGTCATAAAATGACGGATGTGTTAGGAAAATGCTGTTGTGTGACAGTGGAGAGCCTGCCCAAGGACTGTGCAACCTATCTGTTCCTCTCCAGCACTGTTTCCCAAGTAGTCTGGTATGATCTGTGTTTCCTTAGGATATTGAGGATCTCTTTTAAAAAATGAAATTTCTGATCTCACCCCATAATTACTAAAGCAAAATTTCCAGGGGTAGGGATGGGGACTCCAGAACCATTAATAAAATAAAACAAAGCAAAATATTGATGATCAGGCAGATTTGAAAACAGTGATAATGATTGATCTCTGAATGGATGGATGCCCTTTGATGGTCACTTTTCTTCCTAGGACTTGCCTTTGTTGTCTGTAAATTAGAACGGCTGTACTTTCAGACTTCACAATTTTAAGCCAGTTTTTTCTACTAACAGTTCAATGAACCAGTGGGACACATTTTAACATCTTTTTATGTTGACTAAAGTTATAGTTAGAGCTGAGAAAAAAAAAATAGCATCTAGTCCAACTCATTGATTGTAAAACTGAATTAAGATTATTTGAATGTTCTGTTTTCTCTTTTTAAATATTTTATAATTTTTAAATAGAAAAACCTATTGGGTAAATGGAAATAATCTTTGAAAATATTTTTTGATGTTTTGTGATTTTTAACTGGTAACTTTCTACTTTAGGTGGGCATTTTCTTCCTTAGAATATACCCTTTATTATGCTATCATTGCTAGATTTAAAGGAACTTCTAAGCATTTCTGGAAATATTTGATTTAAAAACATATATTAATAGATGTTTTCCCTAGCAGACTTTTGGAGCAAAAATATTATTTTAGTTCAGCAGAGGATTACTGATACTATGGGCTGATCTCGGAAAGGAGTAAGAATGAGGCAGAGAGGAGTACTTGAGTTTCTGTGTGTGTATGTGTGTGTGTGTGCGAGTGTTTGTGTTTGTGTCAGTGTCACATAAGTTCTCCATATTGCCTTATGTCCCAAAGCCAAATATAAAAATATAAATGATGCTTTGTGTAATTCATTTTATCAAAAATTACCCAAAACTTTCATTTGTTTTTATATCGACAATGAAGATGATCATATTTCATTTTGCAGATGTGGCCATAAAATATTATTTACTTCTACATAGGTGATTTTACCAGATTTAGTTATCTTGAGAAAACATCTGGACTTCAAAGAGTTTCTGCTTCCCTACAAAGATCTTTAAAATTATTTTTAGGCACATTTGTGATAAACAATTACTTGATATTGAAATCTTCAGCCATTAGAAGCTATCAAATAAAGTAGGCGTAAAAACAAGTGTCTGTGGCATTTGTATACATCGAGAACATTTTTCTCTATCTCCTTTTCTGCAGTGAACTCCAGTAAAGTTGAGTGTGTTATGAAATCTAAACTCAAATATGTACACAGTTCACTCTAGCCTCTTCCAAAATATCTCTAGATAGTAGAATTGAAGCCAAACCTGCCTGACTTCCTGCTCCTGGCCACCCAAAACTCCATATGGCTTCTTGTACACTGACATCCTCTCTGCACCCATTTAACTGTTAGTTGAGTCTGATAAAAGTCTTTTTTGAAAAAAGTTTTCACTTCTAAGATTTGCATTTACATCATAAAATTAAATCATTTTCAGGAAAATCAGATTTTTTTATTATAGTACTATTTGCTTTAAATTCGGCATGTTTTTCTTAAGTGGCAAGTATGTGCATCAGAAGTTAAAACTGGCTGGGCGCGGTGGCTCATGCTTGTAATCCCAGCACTTTGGGAGGCCAAGGTGCGCGGATCACGAGGTCAGGAGATCGAGACCATCCTGGCTAACACAGTGAAACCCCATCTCTGCTAAAAATACAAAAAAATTAGCCAGGCATGGTGGCAGGCGCCTGTAGACCCAGCTACTCGGGAGGCTGGGGCAGAAGAATGGCGTGAAACTGGGAGGCAGAGTTTGCGGTGAGCCGAGATCAAGCCCCTGCACTCCAGCCTGGGTGACGGAGTGAGACTCTGTCTCAAAAAAAAAAAAGAACTCATAACTATGACTTGTTCATCTTACCCTGAAAATATGTTCCTACAAGAAAATGTGCTTTGCAAAGCAAAAAAGGCAAAAACTGGGTATGGGAGGTTCTTCAGACAAGTATCAAAAATGATTTCTCATCATTTTTACTGTATGCATATTCATCACAAAAAATAATTGTTTTAGTGGGATTAAAATCATGATACTTAAAATCTGATACACATTTCAATGATCTTATTAATCCAATAGGTTAAATTAACAAATTCTGAGAAAAAAAATCTGTTTATATGAAACTATGGAGAAATCTAGAAAGTAGGTAACAGTCTAGATTTTGAGGGACCTACGAACTCAGAACAAGTTCATTTCGAGGTGGGAAACTTGAGATTCAAAGAGGTCTGCATGACTGCCAAGGTTACAGGGACAGGATCCAGGCCTGGGCTCACTCATGTTCTGCTCTCCTGTATAGATGTCCCCTGTGCATCCATGACTTTATTGTTTGCAAAGCACATTAATATTTCATGACTTGTCTGCTTCTTATAACAAACTTCAAGGCAGGCATTGTGATTTCTAAGTAAGAAGGAAAAATTAAGTAGTCAAGATAATATTTAGAATAAGTATTTTTGAAGATAATAGTTAAATAGATCTCTCTTCAGACTCCTAGCTCAGGCTCTTTTTCCAGCCTTCTTTTCCCAAGGAAGAGAAGACAAGGAAACAAAACAAAACAAAACAAAACAATTGACCAGCTCTTTGTCAGTTTTGTTTTGTTCATTTTATACATGACACAAATGTTTATCTTGCTCTCATTGAGAGTTTCTGTTGATTTCATCTTTCAATGATCATCAAAAGTCATCAGCCCTGACTTAAATGGTTTTATGAAATTCAAGAAGTTGTGAACAAGGCTTTAACAAAATATTTCCACTTTTAATGCCTATGCTCTGATTTTATATAAATTTTTAGGTAGGACATGATGTTGAATTAAAACCAATAAATAACCAAGCAGTATTCGTCTATAGCATCATCTGAATCCTGACCTCGATCTTCAAAAGAATCAGAGAATAGTTTCACACTTCATAAGTTACATATACTCCAGAATAAATGAGAGCAGTTCGCTTGAAATATTATCTTGACTCATTTGTGCTGCTATAACAAAACACCTGAGACTGGGTTACTTGTAAAAGAACGAAAATTTATTTCTCTACAGTTTTGGAGGCTGGAAAGTCCAAGATCAAGCTGCAAGCAGATTCAGTGTCTGGTGAGGGCTGCTGTGTGCTTTCAAGGTGGTGCCTCATTGCTATGTCTTTTTATGGCAGAAGGGGCCAACAATGGAGAAACAGCAGAATAGCAAGAAGCAGCTGAATGCTGTGTGATGCTTCTTTTATAAGGGCCTTAAATCCCATTCTTGAGCGAGGAGCCTTCATAATCCAATTACCTCCTAAAGGCCCTACTTCTAAATATTGGAGATTAAGTTTCAACATGAATTTTGGAGGTATGTATTCAAACCATAGCAAGCATACAGTAATTTCCAATATAAACCTCACTCAAAATTATAGTCACATGCTGCACAAAACAATTTCAATGCACATATATGATGATCAGATTATCATACAACATTTTTGCTATACTTTTTCTATGTTTACATATACAGATACCATTGTGTTACAATTGCCTTTAGTATTCAGTATAGTAACATGCTGTACAGGTTTGTAGCCTGGGAGCAATAGATAACACAATCAAGCCTAGGTATGTACTGGGCTATACCATCTAGGTTTTTCGCTCAGTGGTGAAATCGCCTGAGTACACGTTTCTCAGATCAGATCCCTGTTGTTAAGCAATGTGACTGTAATTGTGTTCTGCTGCCAGTTTCTTTTTGAAGCTTTATTTTTCAATTACTTACTCATGGCAATTTTAGAAGAATCATTAAACAAATTTCATCCAGCTATTTGGGATCTGCAGATTTTGTCTTACATAATGCTGATCAGTCTCAATACCAAATTGTCTAACCTGATTTAAATATTTTATTAAAATTTTATGTTTAAAATTAACCCAGTAAAGGATTTTTTGAGTTAATGATATCTGTAGTAAAATACTTCATTTGTAATGAAAGCCAGAGAAGCACCCACAATATTCTTTAGAGGAAGCTACATGTAGGGGGCAAACGTCTCCATCTATGAAAAATCAGGAGATAAATGATTGGGAATAAAGATTCTTCCTAGAAAAGCAGAGGTAATGAGAGAGATACTGAGAGCTGGCATGCCACCTAGTTAAAGATAGTGGCCATGTAGCCCACGGAGCCAGAGCTAAATGAATTTATGAGGTATCCTATTTAGCAAAAGCAAGCATCTAGGCTTCCCAGACAGATTCAGGGGCTGGGAAGAGCACTACATCAAGGACTCCAGGGTGGACAGCGCTCAAAGGTCAGACACACAGTCTGTCCTCAAGGAGATCTCTTCCTAAGACAGCAGAGACCTGACTCTGCAGAGGCCAGGGTAGAAATAAAGAGTTCAGGGGGGGAAAAAAAAGGAAAATTGGCAAATGCAAGATCCAAGATCAAGAATCCCGGTCCTAGGGACCAGCATGTAGGAAAAGAGATACAGCCTGAGGTATGGAGGCAGGCCCATTGGAGATAGGAATTGAGAGGTCTTTACCAGCACATCACATCTAAGTTGGAACCTAAAAAGACTACAGTGGCAAATGAGGACCCTCTTGTAGGCAACTAGGAGAGTAATCACCACTAAGCTGAAATAAATGGAGGCTCCATGCAGCTTGAGCCCTCATCTGGGATATTTTCAGAAAAAAAAATTATAGGAAACCATCAGAGGCCTCACTGTGAGAGACTGGAAAAGATACAAAGATGATGAGGTGGGGACTGATCCTCTCTTTTCTCTCCACTTTCCATTTATTGTCATTTTCTTGTGACTCTATCCCCAGAACCTAAAATTTTACCTGATAATATAATAAAATAAACCATCTATACTTTCATATAATTGACAATAAAAACAAAAATTAGAAAATATATTTTTCTTCAATTAAAATAAAAAATGGGCACATAATTAAAGAGTAGGGCCATTTTTATAACTTACAAAATTACTCAAAATTGCCACTATAAATATGAAGTAGATTAGCATAGCAACACCTGTACTGCATTGGTAAGAATAAATACAGTCTCATGGAGAAAGAAATGCCATGTGAGTATAAGTAAAGGCAGTGAAATGGAATCGACCTATCCTGAGCTCCAGCTACAGGTGGGCTGATGGGCTGCATGCAGCACAGGAAAAGGAACCCCAAGAGCAAGAATATCCAGTGTTGACCCACTATTGTCCAGTGAGAAAGGTTAGGCTCGGAGAACAGAAACTTTCTGCCACACGGCTACTTCTTTCTGTTGTGGGAAGAGGAGATGCCTCCAGATGGATCTGTGCCAGACAGGTATCCCTGGAGGTCACCCAATTCTATCAACTGACTTCTTTCACACTCATCCTAAGAGCCTTCTGATTCTCAGATTAACTACTTAGGTCCTTAGAGAAATTAAAGAGCATCTAAATCAGTGTTTCTTGACTGTTTCCAGAAAGTTTTTTCTCCAAAGGTCTCTGATAGTATCTAAAGCAGCCCATTGTTAAGAGAAAATTCTTTAACTTTGAAGGGTTTTAACTTGAAAATGTTTATAAACAAACCAGTATTCTATCTGCTTCATTCACTGATTATGCCAAGCACTTAGAAAAATGCCAGCAGAGATTACGTTGAATGAATTAAGATTTCAGCCAGGCACGGTGGCTTACCTCTGTAATCTGAGCACTTTGGAAGGCAGAGGTGGGTGGATCACTTGAAGTCGGGAGTTCGAGACCAGCCTGGCCAAAATGCTGAATCCCCATCTCTGCTAAAAATACAAAAATTAGCCAAGTGTGGTGGCACACACCTGTAATCCCAGCTACTCGGAAGGTTGAGGCATGAGAATCACTTGAACCCGGGAGAGGGAGGTTGCAATGAGCCGAGATCACGCCACTGCACTCCAGCCTGAAACTGTCTAAAAAAAAAAAAAAAAATTAACAAGATTTCTTTTTTTCTTTTTAACTTTTGTCTGCATGTATTTTATTATTCTCACACCATAAGTTTTTGCTGCTACAGTTTCTTCTGGGATATCTTTTTCTCCAGTGGATCCTCCTCTTCTGGTTTAGGAACAATCTGTTTCTTTTATGTAAGGATCATCCCAGTGTGGCAGAGGAGTTAATGCATGGATTTAATCAGACCATGAGCTCTGTAAGTCCAACGGTGCACCCTGAGTGCTTTGTTCACCTAGATATGCTCGATGACCAGAGAATCTCTGCTACAATCTTAGGTTCACTTAGCATAACTCTGCATTTTAAAGCACGTGCAGCAAAAATGCAGCACTCTTTTTGGACCACTGACCCTGTGTCCAACCCCACTGTTTGTCCTGGACACAGCTATCAGCTCCACCCTTGTAACATCAGAATAGTGAACACTGTTTCTATAAAGTGACATATTTAGTGGCTTTTTGTATGTGCATGCCCTTGATGGCCTGGGCAGACTTATGAGTGTTCTTAAAATGAACACAAAGATTTGAACGTCTTGGTTTGCATGATTTTGTGGAGTTTTCTGGGTCAAGTGAGTAACAAACCATTTTCATAGATCACCTCAGGCCACTTAGGGGAAGAGTGAATTAATGAAATTTTTACATATTTTAATTACTTGTTATCAGCAAAAAAAAAAAAAAAAATTGTTTTTCTTCTCTGACTCTTCATTTAGTCACAGCTGGATTAAGAGTGCAGGATTTTAGCTCCACTAAATTTACTTATTTCAAAACCTTGAGCTGACCTGAATATATATGGTAGAGTAATTTCTGTTCTGGTGTCACTATATTTTCAGAACCCGAATCCACTGAAAAATGTGCACACAAATTGAAACTGTTTTCTTGTTGTTTTGAAATTTTTATAATATAATCACTAAGACAAGATGATCAGAATACTACTAAAGATATAGCACACTGTAATATTTCAGATGACTGCTGGTAGAAATTCTGTTATTTAACAGAATTAAAGAAGAATTAAAGATTTTAATCTTGTTAAATATCTATTTAATATTTATTAATAATAAAATAATATGAATTTTATTATTAAATTAATAACGAAAGGCCAAAGGACTTGCAACATATGAAATATCATAAGTCTGTCTCTTCTATTGTCTTAGGAAAACAATAGTTGAAGGGCCTTTTTAAAGGAGGAAAAATAACAAATTACATAGACTTTAATTTTGTGTAGTTGAATTAAGTGTTCAAAATTTTATTATTGATAAAAACTTCACAGCTCTCACACTTTAATTCTGTTGCAATCTTATTGCACAGAATTAAAAGTGAAATGTAATTCACTAATGAAATCTTTCACAATTTCGCTTTCACAGAGAAGTTACCCTTAAAATGTCTTGGCTGAGTAAGCCAACTTTGAGAACCAGTTTACCATTAGGCAAAACAATAATTAGGCATTTTAACCTATGTTTTAGGGATTGTTATGGAAAGTTTTTTAGTTCTCCACTTTTAAAAGAGTAATTCCAGTAATTGAAAATCTGATCTGTGTTTTTCTCTGCCTAAACCAGCAAATACATATGTCAAAGAGCAAGTTTTCAAACTCATCTCCCATTTCCTTCTTTCTTTTTTTTTTTTTTTTTTTTTTGAGACAGAGTCTTGCTCTGTTGCCCGGGCTGTAGTGCAGTGGCTGGATTTCAGTTCATTGCAACCTCCACCTCCCAGATTCAAGTGATTCTTCCACCTCAGCCTCCTGAATAACTGGGATTACAGGCTCCGACCACCACATCTGACTAATTTTTTGTATTTTTAGTAGAGACGGGGTTTCACCGTGTCGGCCAGGCTGGTCCTGAACTTCTGAGTAACTGGGACAACAGGCCCCCGCCACCATGCCCAGCTAATTTTTTTTTTTTTTTTTTTTTTTTTTTTTTTTTTTTGTATTTTCAGTAGAGACAGGTTTTCACTGTGTTAGCCAGGATAGTCTCAATCTCCTGACCTCATGATCTGCCCCTTCTCAGCCTCCCAAAGTGCTGGGGTTACAGGTGTGAGCCACCACACCCTGCCTTTGTCAGTTTACTGTTAAGCTTTACACAAGTTTGACCTTAACTTCAGTGTGGAATTTACCAAGTTTTTGCTTGATTGGGGTTTGTTGTTGTTGTTAGTGTAAATAGACTTTAAGTTAATTATCAAGTAATTTCGGCTTTTCAATTGTGGTTTTCATTCCTAGTGAATATTTTTTTCTTTTGTTAATACAATGTTTTCTGGTTGTTTGAATAGTTTGTTTTTATGTTACCCACAAAAAACAATGAAGATTTACGTAATATTCTCAGGATTTTATCCACTGAAAGATATAAAGTATCAAACCTTTGGCAGTTACACAATATTAAAGCTATTTTAAATATGCCTCTCAGTATATCTACTATTTTTAGATGGCATCCACCTACTACCAGTAGTAAAGAAAATTGTCTGTGATATTTTTCACCATCAATTTCTTTGGGAAAGCCTTATCTCTCCAATCTTTGCAGATTTCTGATTGTACTGAAATTTTTTAATTATCTTTCCTATTTTACCCAATATCAAATTTATGATTCAAACTTTCTGTATTAAATCACAATATCTGTTTCCCATTGGAAATATAATTTTAAAATTATTACACTTTAAATGTATAAATGGAAAAAAATGGTAACTACACACAAAACAGAATATTTAGTGGGCAACAGAATAAGTAGTGGGCAACAGAGTGAGACCCTGTCTCAAAAAAAAAAAAAAAAAAAGAGTTGGGAAGTGTTTCCTCCACTTCTGTTTTCTCAAAGAGATTACATAGAATTGAAATTAATACTAATTCTCACTTAAATATTTGGTAATATTCTCCAGTGGAATAATTTGAACCTGGAGATGTCTTTTTAAAATATTTTTAGACTATAGATTCAATTTTTTTGGAATTGTTAGACTAATTAGGTGATGTCACTCAGGTTGGATGTTTGGTAGTTTGACTTTTCAGAGGATTTGGTCCAGCTCATCTAAATTGCTGTATTTGTATATGCAGAGCTGTTTATAGTGCTTCCTTTATATCATTTTAATGGCTGCATAATGTGTAAAGATATTGCTTGTTTTGTTTTTGATATTCCTAATTTGTGCCTTCTATTTTTTAATATTTATCAGTCTTGCTAGAAGTTTATTCATTTCGTTGATCGTTTCAAATAACCAGCTTTTTGTTTCATTGATTTTCTCTACTTTCTGTTTTCAATTCCAGTGATCTCTGCCCTTTATTATTTCCTTTCTTCAATTTGCTTTGGGCCAATTTTGCTAATTTTTCTTCTAGTTTCTTGGGATATAATCCGTATCAACGGAAGTTTAATGCGCACTTGAAAAGAATGTGTGGCCGGGCACGGTGGCTCATGCCTGTAATCCCAGCACTTTGGGAGGCCGAGGCAGGCGGATCACCTGAGGTCGGGAGTTCGAGAGCAGCCTGACTAACATGGAGAAACTCCGTCTCTACTAAAAATACAAAATTAGCCGGGCGTGGTGGCACATGCCTGTAATCCCAGCTACTAGGGAGGCTGAGGCAGGAGAATCGTTTGAACCTGGGAGGCAGAGGTTGTGGTGAGCCGAGATCGTGCCATTGCACTCCAGCCTGGGCAACAGGAGCAAAACTCGGTCTCAAAAAACACAAATAAAAAAAAAAAGGAATGTGTATTCTGCTTTTTGATGTATAGTGTTCTGTATATCTCTATTAGATCCTGTTTGTTAGTTGTGTAGTTCAGTTTTCTATAACCTTGATGATCTTCTATCTAGTCCTGCTACCAACTGTTGAGAGAGTGGCATTAACATCCTCAACTATAATTTTGGATTAGAGTCTATCAATTTTTGCTTCATGTATTTTGAAGTCAGTTTCTATGTCTCCTTGGTGTATTGACCTTTTTATCATTATATAATCTCCCTTTGTGCTTGGTAACTTTCTTTTCTCTGACTTCTAGTTTATCTCATATTAATATATCCACTTCTGCTCTTTTTAAATTAATGTTTACATATCTTTTCCATCTGTTTACTTTCAACCTACTTACATTGTGGGTTATCTGAAGTTAGTTTGTTGTAGCCAACAATAAACTTGGCTCATTTTTTAAACCCACACTGCCAATCTCTTTTAATAGGTGTAATTTCATCATTTTCATTTAAAGTAATTATTGATATGTTAGTACTTTAAGTCTGTATTTTTCATTTTTGGTTTTTTTTTTTTTCTTTTTTTGAGACAGGGTCTTGCTCTGTCACCCAGGCTGGAGTGCAGTGGCACAATCCCAGCTCACTGAAACCTCCACCTACCAGGCTCAAGCAATTCTCTTGCCTCAGCTTCCCGAGTAGCTGGGACTACAGGCATGTGCCACCATGCCTGGCTAATTTTTTGTATTTTTAGTAGAGATGGGGTTTCGCCATGCTGGCCAGGCTTGTCTTGAACTCCTGTCCTCCTGACCACCTACCTTGGCCTCCCAAAGTGCTGGGATTACAGGCATGAGCCATCATGCCCAGCCTATCTTTTTAAATTTTATATGCTGGATATAAATCCTGTATCAGATATATAATTTGCAAATATTATGTCTCATTCTGTATGCTGTCTTTTCATTTTCTTTATTGTGTCCTTTGAAGCACAAAAGTTTTTAATTATAAAGAAGTGCAATTGATGGATTTTTTTTTCCTTTTATCACTTGTGCATTTAATGTCATATATTAAAAAATCTATTTCCTAAAGTAAGGTCATAAAGATTAGCTTCTATACTTTCTTATAAGCATTTCGTTGTTTTAGCTCTTACATTTAGGCCTGGATTCATTTTTAGTTAATTTTGTATATGGTGTGAGGTACAGGTCTAACTACATGATTTTGGATGTGGATACACAATATCCCCAGAATTATTGATAAAAAGTAATTGATCTGGCTGTGTGTGGCAGCTTATGCCTGTAATTCCAGCACATTGGGAGGCCGAGGTGGACAGATGACTTGAGGTCAGGAGTTCAAGACCAGCCTGGTCAACGTGGTGAAACCCCATCTCTACTGAAAACACAAAAATTAGCTAGGCGTGGTGGTGGGTGCCAGTAATCTCAGCTACTCAGGAAGCTGAGGCACGAGAGGTTGCAGTCAGCCAAGATTGCACCACTGCACTCCAGCTTGGGTGACAGAGTGAGGCACCATCTCAAAAAAAAAGAAAAGAAAGAAGGAAGGAAGGAAGGAAGGAAGGAAGGAAGGAAGGAAGGAAGGAAGGAAGGAGAGAGAGAGAGAGAGAGAGAAAG
>NW_012119177.1:882236-889873 GCF_000951035.1 Colobus angolensis palliatus | reverse complement strand
AGAGAGAGGGAGAGAGAGAAAGAAAGAAAGAAAGAAAGAAAGAAAGAAAGAAAGAAAGAAAGAAAGAAAGAAAGAAAAAGAAAAAAGAAAAAAATTAAGTATTTAATTTGCTGATGCTATTATAAATTGAATATTTTTCTTGATTTCATATTACAATTTATTTTGTATATTGACTTTGTGGCCTGCAGTCTTGCTGAATTAACTCATTTGTGATAATATTTTTCTGTGCAGGGCTCCTTGGGATCTTTTACATACAAGAATGTGACATCTGCAAATAGAGTTTTACTAGTTTCCATCTAATCTGGGTACCTTTTCTTCATTTCCTGCACTAATTGACATAGAACATCCAGCACAAAGTTGAATAGAAGTAGCAAGAGTGGATATCCTTGTCTTATTCCTAATATTAGGGGGAAGAATTCAGTCTTCCACCATTAGTTATGAAGTTTACTATAGGTTTTTCATGGATCTTTATCAGTTTGAAAATGTTTCCTTATATTTCTAGTTAGTTGATTATTTTAAACATAAAAGGGGTTTGGACTTTGCCAAAATCTTTTTTCAAATCTGTTGAGATGATCATGTTAATTTTGTCTTTTATTCTACTGATACAGTGTATTACATGGAATGATTTCATGTATTAAACCAATGTTGCATTCCTGTGATAAATTCCACTTGGTTATGGTATAATCCTTTGTATATGTTGATAGCTTCAGTTTGATAATGTTTTGTTGAAATTTTTTACATATATACGAATATATACATACTGTCTCTAGTTTTATTTTTTGTGATGTCTTTGTCTGGCTTTGTTATGAGGGTAATATTGACCTCACAGAATGGGATATGAAGTGTTCCCCCCTCCTATTTTTTGAAGAGTTTGTAAAGGATTTTAAACTAGTAAAATTATCAACTTTTCTTTAAATCTTTGGTAGAATTCACTAGTAAAATCATCTGCCCCCAAAATTTTAAGATTGAAAGAAATATTGTCCTTTAAGTACAAATTTTCAAGTAAAATTTACATTCCAGGAAGTTGTGTTGAGCTTAAAATATGACACACCACTCCCATTTTCATTTCAGAAGCATGAATGTAGTTCCTCATTCTTTTGTGAAATGCTATACCTTCTTAGAAAAGCAGTATCATTTTTGAGGTGCCTCTTTCTTCTGGTGTCAAAGACATATGTTCTATTTGTAGTGTAGGATTTTTAGTGGCTTTTTATCAGTACTTTTATCAGTCAAGGTCCAGTTAGGAAAACAGAGAAACACTAAGCATTTAAACGCATAACACCAGGAAACTGGAAACAAAGGTACTAAAATATCTAGAAGAACAAAATGATGACGGGAGACAGGGGAGCAAGAAGGAAGTGGAAATAAAACCTAGAGATTAGAAACTGCTAATGATTCTGGCCTGGAACACACACCTGAAACTGCACTGTTGTCTGATTCTGGAACACTGAGTAAGAACCATTTCACATGGAAAAGTTCTGCTTCCATTTGAAAGTGTGAAATCATCTGACTTCCAAGGCCATAACAACAACTACCAGCATTTCCCACTGATATAAGCTAGAAACCAGAAGCTTCTCTTTTCCTTTATTCTTCTGATCTTCTGCCAGTACCAAAGGACCCAAGGAAATATAATTTGTAAAGTCCCAGCCCTGACCACACACAGAAAAGTATGTAAAGGCAAGTGGGGAAAATCCAAGTGTTTCTGCAGAACATATTCAAAAATTAAACATTTGATCTTAAAATGCCTTAAACTATAGGAAAAATGATAGACGATAATGTCTGCTGAGTGATTTTCTGTTTATTTCAATATTTTAAAGCAAAATAAAATTATCCCCCAAATGTAGAAGTATCATTTACTTACAGCTCTCAGTAAAATCAACAAAGAGAATTTATAGCTTAACTTGGCAGAGGGTACTACACAGAAATGTCAAACTGCCAGAGAAGAGAATAAACAGGTTTAGTTTTATATATATATATTATACTCAGGGTATTAATTTGTCATATCAAGGAAAAGAGCAAGGAATAAGACTTTCACCATAAAAGCACTCAACCCATTCCAAAGAGGGAAGGGGAAGGAGAGGAGATTCATAAACCACTGAGGGCTATTCCTTAAGTTTTATTTCACATATGTCACTTAAGCAAGCACCTGTAACCCAGGTCATCCTGAAATAGTTTACAAAACCAGTAAATATGTTCATCTACCTAATATTTCTTTAATTCCGAGATTTACATTCTAAAATGTTCATGCTTATTTAACAAAGATTCCATACTTATTTAAATCTTAGTCCAGGCTCGGTGGCTCATACCTGTAACCCCAGCACCTTGGGAGGCTGAGGCAGGCAGATCACGAGGTCAGGAGATCGAGACCATCCTGGCTAACATGGAGAAACCCCGTCTCTACTAAAAATACAAAAAATTAGGCCAGGCACAGTGGCTCATACCTGTAATCCCAGCACTTTGGGAGGCCGAGGCGGGCCGATCACCTGAGGTCGGGAGTTCGAGACCAGCCTGACCAACATGGAGAAACCCCATCTCTACTAAAAATATAAAACTAGCCAGATGTGGTGGTGCATGCCTATAATCCCAGCTACTCAGGAGGCTGAGGCAGGAGAATTGTTTGAACCCAGGAGGCAGAGGTTGCAGTTAGCTGAGATTACGCCATTGCACTCCAGCCTGAGCAATAAGAGCAAAACTCTGTCTCAAAAAAAAAAATAGCTGGGCATGGTGGCATGTGCTATAATCCCAGCTACTTGGGAGGCTGAGGCAGGAGAATCACTTGAACCTGGGAGATGGAGGTTGCAGTGAGCCGAGATGATGTCACTGCACTCTAGCCTGGGTGACAGAGCTAGACTGCATCTCAAAAAACAAAACAAAACAAAACAAAACAACCCTTGAATTCATTTTAAGAGGGAAATACAAATTATTTTCTTTGGTCAAGCATAGTGAATCACACCCATAATCCCAGCACTTTGAAAGACCCAGGTGGGAGGATAGCTTGAGCCCAGGAATTCGAGACCAGCCTGGGCAACACTGAGAGACCCTGTCTCTAGAAAAACAAAAAAATTAAACAGTCCCAGCTACTCAGGAAGCTGAGATGAGAGGACTGCTTGAGCCTGGTAGGTCAAGGAGGTAATGAGCTGTGATCGTGCCACTACACTCCAGCCTGGGTGACAAAGTGAGACCCTATCTCAAAATATATTTATTCTTAAGTAGAAAATACGTATATTTTAGATAAATATATATGTTTTTCCTTAACAGTTCAACTTTCTGGGCCGAGCCTGGTGGCTCACGCCTGTAATCCCAGCACTTTGGGAGGCCGAGGCGGGCCACGGGTCAGGAGTTGAAGACCAGCCTGGCCAACATGGTGAAAACCCATCTCTACTAAAAAATACAAAAAATTAGCTGGGCATGGTGGTATGTGTCTGTAATCCCAGCTACTCGAGAGGCTAAAGCAGGAGAATTACTTGAACTGGGACCTGGGAGGCAGAGGTTGCAGTGAGCCGAGATCATGCCACTGCATTCCAGCCTGGGCTACTAAGCAAGACTCTGTCTCAAAAACAAACAAACAAAACAGTTCTACTTCTGAAATGTTATAAAGTGCAAAGGGAGACTTTTCAGAATGAAAAGAAGAATGACTTACAAGTGATCGTAATGAAGTGATTGAATTTTTTTATTTCAGTCTGGACATGGGGTAAGAAGCCCTTTGTGTCAGGCACTGTTATCTGAGTCAGCTTAACCAAAGAACAAACAAGCACATAACAGTGCCTGAGTTCTGCTGCTCCCCCTTTATCACAAGGCTGTTTTCAATGACCCGTGGCATTGTTACAGAAAGCTCTCCTTGTAGGCAAAAGAATCTGAGGTTGGGAGTACCTTTGACTCAAATTAGTGATTTAGTGTAATTAACCAATAAAGTGGTTATGAACTGATTGTTAATACAAAGATAGGTAGGTAAAGAGAGCGATAAGCGCAATATTTTGGGTATACTTATTTTAAAACATTTTTGTTGTTTATCTGAAATGGAAATTTAATTGAAGATTCCATATTCATATTTGTTAAATCTAGTAACCCCAGATGCATGGTCATCATAAATATGTTTATTGAAACTGTTTTCCTCAAGGATGGCAATTTCTTATTCATCAGTAGCGTGAATAACTCAGCATTTACAGTATATTAATTAAAATAAGTTAATAGGCCAAGCACTATAAAACTAACAAATAAAGTGTATTAGTTTAAATGACTAGAAAGAAATATATTTATACCATAAAAAATATAATTTCTTATTTTTTAGGGGAAAATTAAGCTAATCTAATTAGGACTCTAAAGGATAAACATAATTTGAATGGCTAAATAAAATAAATCATATATTGTCTATATCTTTAAAAATTTGTTTTCTCTTTTCATATATCTGTTCTCATAAACATTTTGAGTAGAAAATACAAAAATATATTACCATATAAAAGTGATCTCATTACTTTTTTGGCATTCTACTGTATAGTAACTTTTTCTGCTACAGTCAAAAGATGCCTGTTTGCCCATAAGTCTTCTAAAATTCTCTAAATTTTCTTTCTCTTTCTCTTGGCTGTAACAGTTCACTAATACAATGAGAGACTAGGTCAGATGGCTGGCGTTGGTGACTTACTTCCTCCCCCTTTTGGTACATACATCCAGTTTTGCCTAGGACAGTCCTGGTTACAGCATAACTTCCCAGTAATTATTAACCCCACCTTTTCACTCTCAAAAGTGTCCCAGTTTGAGTATTAAATTATATAAAAAATTTATGCACATTAAGTATAAAATGCAGCCCAAAGCACTCAAAGGGGGATTAAAAGATAAACATAAGAAAAAAAGGAATAGTTTAAAACCAGAAAGCAGAAACCAAAGGAAAGGCTAACTAGAACTAGTGATAAAGTCCTTGTGTTGAAAGTAAGGAAGACTGGCCAGGTGCGGTGGCTGACACCTGGAATCCCAGCACTTTGGGAGTCTGAGGTGGGTGGATCACCTGATGTCAGTAGTTCGAGACCAGCCTGGCCAACATGGTGAAACCCCGTCTTTACTAAAAATACAAAAATTAGCCAGACATGGTGGCATGCACCTGTAACCTCAGCTACTTGGGAGGCTGAGGCAGGAGAACTGCTGGAAACCGGGAGGCAGAGGTTGCAGTGAGCCAAGATCGTGCCATTGCACTCCAGTCAGAGTGAGAACAGCGAGACTCCATCGAAAGAAAGAAAGAAATTCTGAGAGAGAGAGAGAGGAAGGAAGGAAGGAAGGAAGGAAGGAAGGAAGGAAGGAAGGAAGGAAGGAAGGGAGGGAGGAAGGAAGGAGAAAGAATATAGGGAAGGCTTTAAGTTTACTTACATGGAGCACTCGTAGAGCTCCTAGTTGTACAAGATAGTACAGATGTGTTTCCCGTTCTTAAAAACTATGCTGTGAAGCTGAGAAGAAAATGGAACAGACAGTCTGTAAGTCAAAATAATTGGAAGTGGAAGGGAACTTAGAGCTTAGAGTAGAATAAACCAATAAAGTGGTGTTAGTTATTGTTAACGAAAAGGTAAAGAAATCATCAACTAGGAAAAAAAGGCAATAATTATAAAGTATATTTCCCATTGTAAGCACAATAAAGCTCATTATATCAATGTGAACTTATTTGATTATAAATATAATTAGAATGATAATCTTCTCCCAACCTAGAAATTTTCTCCATAAAGATAGTAAAGAAAATTATTGAATAAACATTAAGCCAGAATGTGAGGTGCATCACAGGTAATCCATTAAGAGATTCAAAAAACAGAAAGTAATCATGCCCCCTTATATTGCCAAGCAGATACAACTCATTACATACATGTTTTCAAGATAAATAACAATTTCTCAGGTAAGACAACATGACAGCCCCATTTGCAAGCATCATTCATCCTAACTTTACTTAGAAATTGAGGAGATCATTCCTGTTAGTTAAGTGACCTTGTCCAGGGGAAAAGCAAATTTCTCGTATTTTTATGATAGAAGGTAGTTCTGGAGCCTGGCTTCCACTGAGGTTAGATTCCTGTCCTCCCACAGAAACAGGGAGATTAAGGATGCTATCTCCCTCGATGTGTACGTTTCAATGGCATTGTTCCTAGATTATTGAGAGAGACATTCCTGGGCTGACAAAGGGCCTATCTAGTCTTCAAGATGATTTATATACATTTTAATGAACCAAGAAAGTACAGTGGGCCCTCTGTATCCAGGAGTTTGCACCTGCGGATTCAATCAACCATGGATCAAATATATTTGGGGGGAAAAAAAACATTCCACAAAGCTTCAAAAAGCAGAACTTCAGTTTGCCACATACCAAGTACTACATTCAGTCCATGCAAATGAAGTGATATGTAGACATGGTATTAGGTATTACAAGTAATCTATAGATGCTTTAAAGTCTATAGGAGGATTGTATAAGTTACATGCATATACTATGCCATTGTATAGAAGAGACTTGAGCATCTTTGGATTTTGGTATCCTGGGGGTCATGGGGGGCCTGGAACCAATCGCTCACAGATACTGAGGATAATTATGTTTAAAATTACAAACTTTCTAGAATAAATGCTCTGATAAAAAGAAGAGAAGGAAAATCTCTTATTTTCAGCAGGGATAATTATGCTTCTTATTTTAAAATTTTAATTGTCCTTACAAAACCTACAAAAAAAAGTTGAGAAAATTCAATATTACCTATATCTGGATATAACTGTATTAGTATTTTTGTATATTGTCTTACATTTTATGTATTATGTTGGTTTGTTATAGCTTTTAACATACAATATATACATAATTTTTTTAAAAAAAAAAGGAGCAGCTGTGAAAAGATATTGAAAAGCAAGAGATACCTAAGAACTAAGCGAGCATGATCTCCTACAATCTACGAAAAGTTTTAGAAGAGAAAGCGAGCAAGAGAGAGAAGGACGGTGAGTCAAATGCCACAGAAAACTGTTTAAAACGTTGCTGCTGAGACTTAAAGCGAGATAAATACAGAAAGAAATGACCATTTCATTTGACCATTGAAAGGAGCAGTTTAGATGGGAGTTGGAACAGAATGGAGCAATTAAAGAGCAGATGGAAAATAAAGAAGATGTATCACAAATAGTATAGACTTGTTAGAAGATGTCAACTCTTTACAGATCATTTTTACGGAGTCAAAAAAATTAATTTATATCTTACCTCCTCCTCAGCCAAAAAGAAAAAAAGCAAGCAAGCTCAGGAAAAGAAAAACCACAAATGTTAGAGCTGATGTTTAAATTCATGTTCTTAAGGCATCCGGGTGGTATCTGGGACCACTAAACTCTCCTTGATTGGGGGCTAAAGGATAAACAGTATGTTAGAGGAGAAGACTTAATATGATAATATGTGAATTCTTCTTGTAACAGTGCAATATTTTATTGATAATCCAAAGAGGCCCTTGCCTTTGCCACTTATGGAAAGCCATTTAGAACTGTATACAGTCCATGATGGACACCAGATAAAGTCTTGAACATTACATTCAAGAGAAAAATCATGGAGGGTGAAATTAAACAATCCTTAACAAAAATGTCTTTGTCCAAATGAACAACATAAGACGCATAAGTGAAGGTAACAGATTTCAAAATCACCTGTTCAGTTGTTTTTTTTTTTT
>NW_012119177.1:877450-882186 GCF_000951035.1 Colobus angolensis palliatus | reverse complement strand
TTTTTTTTTTTTGAGACGGAGTCTGGCTCTGTCGCCCAGGCTGGAGTGCGGTGGCCGGATCTCAGCTCACTGCAAGCTAGGTTTACGCCATTCTCCTGCCTCCGCCTCCTGAGTAGCTGGGACTACAGGCGCCCGCCTCGTTGCCTGGCTAGTTGTTTGTATTCTTTAGTAGAGACCGGGTTTCATGGTATTAGCCAGGGTGGTCTCAATCTCCTGACCCTGTGATCCGCCCATCTCGGCCTCCCAAAGTGCTAGGATTACAGGCTTGAGCCACCGCACCCGGCCGTAAATAAACATTTTCAAGCTTTTGATAGATGGAGGAAGACGACATGGTCTTTGCCTTCTTTCTCCTCAGTTGCAGGTTCATTTTTCTCTCAGTCTTCATAATTACATTGTCTGATTTAGAGTGTGATTACATTAATGCTAGATCATGTTGCTCAAAATTAAACAAGTGGGTAATTTCAAGATTGACTGGCCATACTATTGTCACTGTATTAATGCTCATTTTGTTACACTGGTTCATCTTCCTTCTCAACTTACCTATTGCCACTTGGAATATATATTGATTCATTATGATGCCAAGCAGTAACATAGGAGTGTTTGATCCAACAGAAATACACAATCAAGGACAGCAAAAGTAACATATGAAAGACCATAATCAAGCTTAATTTCCACTTGCTCTATTTTTTCACGTATCTTTAAACTATGGTTTTAGCTTTGATAAATGACTGAAGCTGGAGAAGCCATGGTTGAAATCAACCTATACTTCAGTGCACAGTTGAGGAGCCAGAGACTAAAATAATCTACAGAACCATGACAATGGCAGCATATCTTTTCTTCTTTGAACAAAAATCTATTTTTGCTTTCTTTTTTACTGTATAAAGTTTTTTTGGTTTTGTTTTGTTTTGTTTTTTGTTTTTTTGGGTTTTTTTTTTGAGAGAGTTTTGCTCTTGTTTCCCAGGCTGGAGTGCAATGATGAGATCTCAGCCCAGCACAACCTCTGCCTCCTGGGTTCAAGCAATTCTCCTGCCAGCCTCCTGAGTAGCTGGGATTACAGGCGTGCACCACCATGTCCAGCTAGTTTTTGTATTTTTAGTATAGACAAGGTTTCTCCATGTTGGTCAGGCTTATCTCGAACTGCCAACCTCAGGGGATCCGCCCACCTCAGTCTCCCAAAGTGCTGGGATTATAGGCGTGAGCCACCCTGCCTGGCCTAAAGTATTTTTTAAACATGAAAATAATAAAGATTTTGATAGATGTTGCTGAATTGCTAAACCTTATTTAAGTAACTCTCTGTTTTATCCAATAGTTTTTATTCTCCTTGTTAATCAAGCAATTGCAGAGTTTTAAAGTAACTTTAGCAATTCCTTCTTCTTCCAATTAAATAGCCTAAAACATTCAAAACCAGTAGGCAGCGTGAAAAAGACATTTATCCTTGTTGTTCTTTTTTCTCCCTGTTTAGGGGAAGCCCAACACCCTCTGCACTCACTGGAAGCACAGTGAGCCATCACTAATAATTCAGCAGCAGATATAAAACATAAGGGAAGAAAGAATGCTGAGTGATTCTCAGGTTGCCTTCAACTCTGCTTTAAAGCCTTGAATATGGGTGATAAATTTTATACTCATATAGAGAAACAATTTGCTCAACCCCATAAGAATAACAGAAAGGTGACTTTTTAAATAATCTAGTTGACTGTATTACATATTTGTCTTGCTCTACTCCAGACTGTCAGGTTTGCCCTAGATACCCAATAAAGTAAACCCTGGAGACTACTAACCCAAGTCCCTTAAGTAGCCACTGATGTCCTGTGATCAATGGATACAAAAAAATGAATAAATAAAATAGGTCGCTCAAACAAAGCACCCTTTCTCTTTTTCCATTCCATCCTCAGCTTTTCCACTTTTGTAGCTGTTTAAAAGCTCTGAGTAAAGCCACTGTGTTTTGATACACACCCAGCCCCTGGTAGCTTAAATTACAAGTCGGTCTGCAGTCAGAGAGACTCAAAGCTGTGTCCTAACTTTCAAAGCTGAAAGTGCATAAGAGCTGGCATTTGATCCAATTCAGCATTTAGTTTTACAGCAGAGAGATGAAAAAGAGAACTGTACATTTTTTAAAATTAATATGCAGAATATAAAGCTCTTGTAACAACGGTTAAGCCCTATCTTCACATATTACTAACCAATGAATAAAATGTCAAATATGAGATAATCTGAAAGCATTTCATCACTGTATCAAATCTAGTTCATCAATTGACAAATATTTTTGTTCATATAGAATAGAAAGGACACTTGTCCAAGCATATTGGGTAAACAAATTATAATAACTATACAGCACTCTCAAAAACTTTAGAATAATGGATGGAGAAATAAGGCAAATAATATAAATAATACATGGTATTAAACAGGAATTATAATGATACACCTAATATTTCCATAACTTTCTAGAGTTTACAAAGTTTAACACTCATATCAGCTCTGCACATTTGGCATTATTGTCACAATTCAATGAATGAAGAAATTGGTATTTAAGAAAACTGCACAGGCCAGGTGTGGTGGCTTACACCTGTAATCCCAGCACTTTGGAAGGCCAAGGTGGGTGGATCACCTGAGGTAGGGAGTTCAAGACCAGCTTGGCCAACATGGTGAAACACTGTCTCTACAAAATTACAAAAATTAGTCAGGCATGATGGCGGGTGCCTGTAATCCCAGCTATTCAGGAGGCTTAGGCAGAAGAATCACTTGAACCTGGGAGGGGGAGCTTGCAGTGAGCCGAGATCATGCCATTGTGCTTCAGCCTGAGTGAAAGAGCGAGACTCTATTTCAAAAGAAAAAAAAAAAAAAAGGAAAACTGCACTTGCTCAAGGTTTCAGTCCTTCACTTCTGATCTTCTAGACATTTAATTTTTGGAATTTGATCTTGGTATCAAATTCATTATTCTGAATGTTCCAAGAAATTAAATGTCTAGAAGATCAGAATTGAGGCATGACTGTACCAAGCATTCCTAACAGATGCTGTATTTGTCTGGGCCTAGGGACATAGATCATGCCAAGTGCAGAAGTTTGTTGGCAAAGGCATGGCAGTGGGAATTCTTGAGGCCTCTCTTGAAATCTGGAAGACAGTGAGTGGACCATCTTGCCTGGAGCGGAGGCTTCCAGTGAGGCTGGGATGGTAAATATAAAGTTGTATACTTTATTCAGTACCCCAGTGGGTACCTAATGAAATTTGGAAGAAGGGAATGATATTATGTCTTTGAAGAAAATGACAGTAGGCTTCAATAGGTAGATGAGTCAGAAGTGTTCTTTATATTTTTAAATAATTTATGCCTGGGAACCTAGGACTCAAGACCTCACTACAAGACCTCACTACAAGACCATAAATGTTCAGACCACTAATCTTGGCAAGATTGTTATAGGTATCTTGAGCTGTCAAAATTCACTCATGGATGCTCAGTAGCTAAAAGATATACACTTATGGAGTAGGGGCGTTCAAAGATGGCTGAATTGGAGCAGCTCCAGTCTGCTGCTCGTAGCATGATTGACACAGAAGACGGGTGTTTTCTGCATTTCCAACTGAGGTAACTGGTTCATCTAATTGGGACTGGTTGGACAGTGGGTGCAGCCCATGGAAGGCGAACTGAAGCTGGGCAGGCCGTCGCCTCACCCGGGAAGCGCAAGGGGTAGAAAGATTTCCCTTTCCCAGCCAAGGGAAGCCGTGACAGACTACCTGGAAAAATGGGACACTCCCACACAAATATTGTGCTTGTCCTAATGTCTTAGCAACCGGCAGGCAAGGTGATTCTCTAACGTGGCTGACTTGGCAGCTCCCACACCCACAGAGCCTTGCTCACTGCTAGGGCAGCAGTCTGAGATCAATCTGCCAGATGGCAATCTGACTGGACGAGGGGCGTCTGCCATTGCTGAGGCTTGAGTAGGTAAACAAAGCGGCCAGGAAGCTTGAACCAGGCAGAGCCCACCACAGCTCAACAAGGCCTACTGCCTCTAGACTCTCTCCATCTTTGTGGGCAGGACATAGCTGAACAAAAGGCAGCAGACAACTTCTGCAGACTTAAATGGCCCTGTCTGATAGCTCTGAAGAGAACAGTGGTTCTCCCAGCACAGTGTTTGAGCTCTGAGAATGAACAGATTGCCTCCTCAAATGGGTCCCTGACCCCTGCGTAGCCTAAACGGAAAACACCTCCCAATAGGGGCCAACAAACACTTCATATAGGCGGCTGCCCCTCTTGGATGAAGATTCCAGAGGAAGGAGCAGGGAGCAACATTTTCTACTCTGCAATATTTGCTGTTCTGCAGCCTCTGCTGGTGATACCCAAGCAAACAGTGTCTGGAGTGGAACTCCAGCAAACTCCAACAGAACTGCAGCTGAGGGACCTGACTATTAGAAGGAAAACTGGCCAGGTGTGGTGGCTCAGGCTGGGTGTGGTGGCTCACGCCTGTAATCCCAGCACTTTGGGAGGCCGAGGTGGATGAGTCATGAGGTCAGGAGATCGAGACCATCTGGCTAACACGATGAAACTCTGTCTTTACTAAAAATACAAAAAATTAGCCAGGTGTGGTGGCGAGCACCTCTAGTCCCAGCTAGTCGGGAGGTGGAGGCAGGAGAATGGCATGAACCAGGGAGGTGGAGCTTGCAGTGAGCTGAGACTGCACCATGGCACTCTAGCCTGGGCAACAGAGTGAGACTCCATCTCAAAAAAAAAAAAAAAAAAGCTCATTTTT
>NW_012119177.1:866578-877400 GCF_000951035.1 Colobus angolensis palliatus | reverse complement strand
CTCTAGCCTGGGCAACAGAGTGAGACTCCATCTCAAAAAAAAAAAAAAAACAAAAGAAAGAAAAGAAAAGAAGGAAAACTAACAAACAGAAAGGAAAAGCACCAACATGAACAAAAAGGTCATTTTCACCAAAACGTCTGTAGGTCACCAACATCAAAGACCAAAGGTAGATAATACCACAAAGATGGGGAGAAACCAGAGCACAAAAGCTGAAAAATCTAAAACTCAAGAGTGCCTCTTCTCCTCCAAAGGATTGCAGCTCCTTGCCAGCAAGAGAACAAAGCTGGATGGAGAATGACTTTGATGAGGTGAAAGAAGTAGGCTTCAGAAGGTCAGTAATAACAAACTTTCCCAAGCTAAAGGAGGATGTTCAAACCCATCACAAGGAAGCTAAAAACCTTGAAAAAAGATTAGACAAATGGCTAACTAGAATAAACAGTGTAGCGAAGACATTAAATGACCTGATGGAGCTGAAAATCATGGCACGAGAACTTTGTGACATGTGCATAAGCTTCAGTAGCCGATTCAATCAAGTGGAAGAAAGGGTGTCAGTGATTGAAGATCGAAGTAATAAAATACAGTGAGAAGAGAAGGTTAGAGAAAAAAGAGTAAAAAGCAGCGAACAAAGCCTCCAAGAAATATGGGACTATGTGAAAAGACCAAATCTATGTTTGATTGCTGTACTTGTGAGTGATGGGGATAATGGAACCAAGTTGGAAAACACTCTTCAGGATATTATCCAGGAGAACTTCCCAAACTAGCAAGGCAGGCCAACATTCAAATTCAGGAAATACAGAGAATACCACAAAGATACTCCTCAAGAAGAGCAACCCCAAGACATATAATTGCCAGATTCACCAAGGTTGAAATGAAGGATAAAGTGTTAAGGGCAGCCAGAGAGAAAGGTTGAGTTACCCACAAAGGCAAGCCCATCAGACTAACAGCAGATCTCTCAGCAGAAACCCTACTAACCAGAAGAGAGAAGAGGCCAATATTCAACATTTTTTTATTTTAGTTTTTATTTTTTGAGAGAGAGTCTCCCTCTGTCACCCAGGCTGGAGTGCTGTGGTGCAATCTCAGCTCACTACAAGCTCTGCCTCCCGGGTTCACATCATTCTCTTGCCTCAGCTTCCCCAGTAGCTGGGACTACAGGCAACTGCCACCACACCGAGCTTTTTTTTTTTTTTTTTGTATTTTTAGTAGAGATGGGGTTTCACTATGTTAGCCAGGATGGTCTTGACCTCCTGACCTTGTAATACGCCCGCCTTGGCCTCCCAAAGTGCTGGGATTACAGGCGTGAGCCACCATGCCTGGCCTCAACATTCTAAAAGAAAAGAATTTTCAATCCAGAATTTCATATCCAGCCAAACAAAGCTTCATATGTGAAGGAGAAATAAAATCCTTTATAAACAAACAAATGCTGAGAGATTTTGTCACCACCAGGCCTGCCTCACAAGAGCTCCAGAAGGAAGTGCTAATCATGGAAAGAAACAACTGGTACTAGCCATTGCAAAAACAGGCCAAATTGTAAATACCATCAATGCTATGAAGAAACTGCATCAATTAGTGGGCAAAATAACAAGCTAACATCATAATAACAGAGCAAATTCACACATAAAAGTATTGACCTTAAATGAATTAAATGCCCCGATTAAAAGACACAAACTGGCAAATTGGAGAAACAGACAAGACTCATCAGTGTGCTGTATTCAGCAGACCCATCTCATATGCAAAGACGCACATAGGCTCAAAATAAAGGGATGGAGGAAGATCTACCAAGCAAATGGAAAGAAAAAAAAAAACCAGGGGTTGCAATCCTAGTCTCTGATAAAACAGACTTTAAACCAACAAAGATCAAAAGAGACAAAGAAGGCCATTACATAATGGTAAAGGGATCAATTCAACAAGAGCTAACTATCCTAAATATATATGCACCCAATACAGGAGCATACAGATTCATAAAGCAAGTCCTTAGAAACCTACAAAGAGACTTAGACTCCCAAACAATAAGAGTGGGAGACTTTGGCCAGGCACAGTGGCTCACGCCTGTAATCCCAGCACTTTGGAAGGCCAAGGTGGGTGGATCACGAGGTCAAGAGATCAAGACCATCCTGGCTAACACAGTGAAACTCTGTCTCTACAAAAAATACAAAAAATTAGCCAGACGTGGTGGCGGGTGCCTATATTCCCAGCTACTTGGCAGGCTGAGGCAGGAGAATGGCGTGAATCTGGTAGGCAGAGCTTGCAGTGAACCAAGATCACGCCACTGCACTCCAGCCTGCGCGACAGAGTGAGACTCTTTCTCTAAATAATAATAATAATAATGATGGGAGACTTTAACACACCGTTGTCAATATTAGACAGATCAAGACAGAAGGTTAACAAGGATATCCAGGACCTGACCTCAGCTCTGCAACAAGCAGACCTAATAGACATCTACAGAACTCTCCACCCCAAATCAACAGAATATACTATCTGATCAGCACCACATGGCACTTATTCTAAAACTGACCACATAATTGGAAGTAAAGCACTCCTCAGCAAATGTGAAAGAACAGAAATCACAACAAAGTGTCTCTCAGACCACAGTGCAATCAAATTAGAACTCGGGATTAAGAAACTCACTCAAAACCGCATAACTACATGGAAACTAAACAACTTGCTCCTGAATGACTGCTGGGTACATAACTAAATGAAGGCAGAAATAAAGATGTTCTTTGAAACCAATGAGTAAAAAGACACAATGTATCAGAATCTCTGGGACACATTTAAAGCAGTGTGTAGAGGGAAATTTAGAGCACTAAATGCCCACAAGAGAAAGCAGGAAGATCTAACATTGACAGCCTAACACCCTCATTAAAAGAACTAGAGAAGCAAGAGCAAACAAATTCAAAAGCTGGCAGAAGGCAAGAAATAACTAAGATCAGAGTACAACTGAAAGAAAAACAGACACACAAAAAACCCTTCAAAAAAAATTCAGTGAATCCAGGAGCTGGTTTTTTGAAAAGATCAACAAAATGGATAGACTGCTAGCAAGACTAATAAAGAAGAAAAGAGATAAGAATCAAATAGATGCAATAAAAAATGATAAAGGGAATATCACCACAAATCCCACAGAAATACACACTACCATCAGAGAATACTATAAACACTTCTATGCAAATAAAGTAGAAAATCTAGAAGAAATGGATAAATTTCTGGACACATACACCCTCCCAAGACCAACCAGGAAGAAGTTGAATCTCTGAATAGACCAATAACCGGCTCTGAATTTGAGGCAATAATTAATAGACTACCAACCAAAAAACATCCAGGACCAGATGAATTAACTGCCGAATTCTACTAGAGGTACAAAGAGGAGCTGGTACCATTCCATATGAAACTATTCCAATCAATAGAAAAAGAGGGAATCCTCTGTAACTCATTTTATGAGGCCAACATCATCCTGATACCAAAGCCTGGTAGAGACACACAAAAAGAGAGAATTTTAGACTAATATCCCTGATGAATATCAATGTGAAAATCCTCAATAAAATACTGGCAAACTGAATCCAGCAGCCCATCAAAAAGCTTATTCACCATGATCAAGTTGGCTTCATCTCTGGGATGCGAGGCTGGTTCAACATATGCAAATCAATAAACATAATCCATCACCTAAACAGAACCAATAACAAAATCCACATGATTTTCTCAATAGATGCAGAAAAGGCCTTTGGCACAATTCAACAGCCTTTCATGCTAAAAACTCTCAATAAACTAGGTATTGATGGAACATATCTCAAAATAATAAGAACTATTTTTGACAAACTCACAAACAATATCATACTGTATGGGCAAAAACTGGAAGCATTCCCTTTGAAAACTGGCACAAGACAAGGATGTCCTCTCTAACCACTACTACTCAATATAGTGCTGGAACTTCTGGCCAGGGCAATCAGGCAAGAGAAGGAAATAAAGGATATTCAATTAGGAAATGAGGAAGTCAAATTGTCCCTGTTTGCAGATGACATGATTGTACATTTAGAAAACCCCATCGTCTCAGCCCAAAATCTCCTTAAGCTGATAAGCAACTTCAGTAAGTCTCAGGATACAAAATCAATGTGCAAAAATCACAAGCATTCCTATACACCAATAACAGACAGAGAGCCAAATCATCAGTGAACTCCCATTCACAATTGCTACAAAGAGAATAAAATACCTAGGAATCCAACTTACAAGGGATGTGAAGAACCTCTTCAAGGAGAACTAAAAACCACTGCTCAATGAAGTAAAAGAGGACACAAACAAATGGAAGAATATTCCATGCTCATGAATAGGAAGAATCAATATCGTGAAAATGGCCATACTGCCCAAAGTAATTTATAGATTCAATGCAATTCCCATCAAGCCACCAATGACTTTCCTCACAGAATTGGAAAAAACTACTTTAAAGTTCATATGGAACTAAAAAAGAGCCTGCATTGCCAAGACAATCCTAAGCCAAAAGAACAAAGCTGAAGGCATCATGCTACCTGACTTCAAACTATACTACAAGGCTACAGTAACCAAAACAGCATGGTACTGGTACTAAAACAGATATATAGACCAATGGAACAGAACAGAGGCCTCAGAAATAACACCACACATCTACAACCATCTGATCTTTGACAAACCTGACAGAAACAATAAGTGGGGGAAGGATTCCCTATTTAATATATGGTGCTGGGGAAACTGGCTAGACATACATAGAAAGCTGAAACTGGATCCCTTCCTTACACTTTATGCAAAAGTTTATACAAAATTAATTCAAGATGGATTAAAGACTTAAATGTTAGACCTAAAGCCATAAAAACCCTAGAAGAAAACCTAGGCAATACCATTCAGGACATAGGTATGGGCAAGGACTTCATGAGTAGAACAGCAAAAGCAATGGCAACAAAAGCCAAAATTGACAAATGGGGTCTAATTAAACTAAAGAGCTTCTGCAAAGCAAAAGAAACTACCATCAGAGTGAACAGGCAACCTACAGAATGGGAGAAAAGTTTTGCAATCTACCCACCTGACAAAGGGCTAATATCCAGAATCTACAAAGAACTTAAACAAATTTACAAGAAAAAAAACAACCCCATCAAAACATCAACAAAGGATATGAACAGACACTTCTCTAAAGAAGACATTTGTGCAGCCAACAGACACATGAAAAAATACTCATCATCACTGGTCATCAGAGAAATGCAAATCAAAACCACAATGAGATACCATCTCACAACAGTTAGAATGGCAATCTCTAAAAAGTCAGGAAACAACAGATGCTGGAGAGGATGTGGAGAAATAGTAATGCTTTCACATTGCTGGTGGGAGTGTCAATTAGTTCAACAATTGTTGAAGGCAGTGTGGCAATTCCTCAAAGATCTAGAACTAGAATTACCATTTAACCCAGCGATCCCATTACTGGGTATATATCTAAAGGATTATAAATCATGCTACTATAAAGGCACATGCACATGTATGTTTATTGTGTCACTATTCACAATAGCAAAGACTTGGAACCAACCCAAATGTCCATCAGTGACAGACTGGATTAAGAAAATGTGGCACATATACACCACGGAATACTACAGCAGCCATAAAAAAGGATGAGTTCATGTCCTTTGCAGGGACATGGATGCAGCTAGAAACCATCATTCTCAGCAAACTATCACAAGGACAGAAAACCAAACACCGCATGTTCTCACTCATAGGTGGGAACTGAACAATGAAATCACTTGGACACAGGGCGAGGAACATCACACACTGGGGCCTGTCACGGAGGGGGGAAATGGGGGAGGGATAGCATTAGGAGAAATATGTAATGTGAATGATGAGTTGATGGATGCAGCAAGCCAACATGGCACATGTATACCTGTGTATCAAACCTGCAAGTTGTGCACATGTACCCTAGAACTTAAGAGAGTATAAAAGAAAAGATATACACTTACATCAACTCTTTCTTTGTAGCAGTGCCTAGAAATTCAAAGAATTGTTGTTGTTGTTTTTAATATAAGAAATTTGGGTCATTATCATCTCTAGTAAATAGTCTCTGTATTCAAGGACCTTGAACATTTTCTGAAGAATAGTCTTGTTTCCCAAAGGCCTTGAGATAACCAAGAAACTGGGAAGAAGCACGGCAGAGAGGAAATGAATGAGATAGCAGTAACAACTGGTTTATAATCTATTAGGGTGGTGCTTTGAGACTTACTAACAGATGGGATCTTGTGTTAGAAAACATTGCCTCTTTATCTTTCTAGATCAGGGCTGAAATCTTTATCTTCAATCTTGCTGAGACAACATAATAAAGGCTACATCACTAGTACTTTCTTCAACAGACCTTGGTCTCACTTCTAAAATTCTCTGGCACTGAAGTGTAAGGAAAATCTAGATTTGAAGAGATCACTAAAATGGTTTTGATGAATATTATACCAATTACTTTTATAAAATATATGAAAGCAAGACACATTAGGATGAACAGGATTAATTTGCATTCTGAAAATGTTTTCAATGCTTAAATAATTAGATATGAACATTGAAGCAGTATAATATAAAATGACTCTTTTAATTATTCCTTTCCTTCCATTTTCTGATTCTACATTTCTTGATATTTTTAAGGACATAAAAAAAGTATTTTTTCTTGTATGGATCTTATATAGTTTGATATAATTGATACCCATGGGTTATGACTATAATTTCTGTGGCATTAAAACACAGTAATCACTGCACCAAGTCAACCTACATTTATTGAGTCTCTGTACACACTATCATTTTGAACATCACAGAAAACTGGTCCTTTGCACATGCACATGTATGTTTATTGTGTCACTATTCACAATAGCAAAGACTTGGAACCAACCCAAATGTTCCTCAGTGCCAGACTGCATTAAGAAAATGTGGCACATATACACCATGGAATACTATGCAGCCATAAAAAAGGATGAGTTCATGTCCTTTGTAGAGATATGGATGCAGCTGGAAACCATCATTCTCAGCAAACTATCGCAAGAACGGAAAACCAAACACCACATGTTCTCACTCATAGGTGGGAACTGAACAATGAGATCACTTGGACATGGGAAGGGGAACATCACATACTGGGGCTTATTGTGGGGAGGGGGGAGGGGGGAGGGATGGCATTGGAAGTTATACCTGATGTAAATGACGAGTTGATGGGTGCTGACGAGTTGATGGGTGCAGCACACCAATATGGCACAGGTATACATATGTAACAAACCTGCACATTGTGCACTTGTACCCTAGAACTTAAAGTATAATAAAAAAAAAGAAAGAAAGAAAGAAAACTGGTCCTTTGCCTTCAAGTATTAAAACTGGCTACATACGGAAAATATACACGCTTTGAACCCTTTCCAAAGTCAGGAGGCTGGTGAGCATAAAACAATATTGTAACAGCACAAATTAAATACACACATGTAAGATATAATCAGAGTGAAAATGATGACAGACTAGACAGATTGAGTAATAATATATCTGATCACAGATGGTATCCATATCCCTGCCAGCAGAAAAAGATTTCACAAGGTCCCAGTGTCTTGGGAGCCCACAGATAAACTAGAAGTCCAGCAGCAAGACCGTCTAATCTTTTGGCTTCCCTGGGCCACATTGGAAGAACTGTGTTGGGCCACAGAAAATACACGAACACTAATGACAGCTGATGAGCTAAAAATAAAAATCACCAAAAAAATCTCATAATGTTTTAAGAAAGTTTATGAATTTGTGTTGGGCTGCATTCAAAGTCATCCTGGGCCACATGCGGCCCACGGATCATGGGTTAGACAAGTTTGTTTTAGACAGGAAATAGCAAGTTAAAACGTCCTAAGGCAGCAACGTGCCTAGTGTGTCAGAGGCACAACAAAGACTCCAGTGTGGCAAAGGGTGAGCAAGAGAGACAGAAATAGAAGTGAAACTAGAAAAGTAATAAGGAACCAAGTTGTACAGGGTCTTGTAGGATGTCTTAAGGACTTATGCTTGCACCCTAACTAAAATAGCCATTTCAGGGTTTTAAGCAAAGACATGGCATGATCTCACACATTTTAAAGTGATTTCTCTGCTGTGTTGATAATTTTTTTTAAAAAAATCTAAACATGTAATTTTTATCTGCCTCTAAAACCAGAAGTTTATAAAAATATTATGTATCAGGTGAAAAAAATAAATGCCTTGTCCTTAATGTGCAAAAATGTGACTAACTCATCCTCATGTGGGCATGTGGCAAAAAAATGGTACAAATTGGAACTGACCCACCTATCCTCTGTAATCCTGCCACCCCTCTGACCAGTTGTACACACTAAGGAACCAGCTGGTCAGGATTAGGAAGGTAGAACAATAGGGAAGTGTGGGTGGCAGATGCTTCTCATCACAAGTGCAAGTTCAACTACTAATCTCTCCTCCTACTCCTACTCAGATGAATACCAGCTTCCTCTCAAGTATATTAACAGTATTTTTATTAATAAAAAATAAAACTTCTTTATTTCAATTACTTTCTCTAAAAATATTGCTTCAGTCATCAGAATAAAATGCAAAATCCCAACTTTGACATTCAAGGCTTCATCAGCACAGCCTTGTTCTTTCCCACATTTTTTATCTTTCCTTAACACAGACGGTGGGCTTCAGCCCAACTGAGCTGCTATTTTCTACTTCTTTGCTCATGCTGTTTTTTCCACCTAAGAGGCTTCCTGGCTCCCATTTCCTCTAGTCTAAATCACACCCAAAATGAGGCAACAAAATACATTTGAAAGAACAAGAACTTAGAATGAGAAGCCCTGAGATACTAATTGTTTGGGATTTTTGTTTGTTTATTTGTTTGTTTGTTTGTTTTGAGATGGAGTTTTGCTCTTGTTACCCAGGCTGGAGTGCAATGGTGCCATCTCAGCTCACTGCCATCTCTGCCTTCCAGGTTCAAGCGATTCTCCTGCCTCAGCCTCCCGAGTAGCTGGGACTACAGGCATGCGCCACCACACCCAGCTAATTTTGTATTTTTAATAGCGATGGGGTTTCTCCATGTTGGTCAGGCTGGTCTCGAACTCCTGACCTCAGGTGATTTACCAGCCACTTTGGCCTCCCAAAGTGCTGGGATTACAGGTGTGAGCCACTGCGCCTGGCTGAGATACTAATTGTTAAATGTGAGTCACATCATTTGAACTTTCTCAGCCTCTTTCCTTATGTGGATATAACAATATCCATGTTATGTGGATATAACAATATCCACAAGGAATTTGTTATACATCAAATAGATGATATAAGTGAAAGAACCCATAGATTGAAAAAAGGAACTATACTAGTTTATATATTTATTCATGAAAAGGGAAAAGGTTGAAAATAATTATAGGTTATGTCAGACAATATTCAGGAATAAGAAGGCAGGGTGATAAGTGCTGTTAGGAAAGAGGATGAGGGCTCCTGAAGTCTCTTATCCAATTGTACCCGATCGTAGGGTGGAAAGAAAGAAATCAGGCCTGCCCTAACAGTTGTGGAGCTTAGGGCAATAGTACAAAAGGAGACCCATATTTCATATGTCACTTACCATCATAGCAACAAAATTGCAAAATATGTGTAAAACTATGGCTTTTATATGACTGAAAGTATGCAAAATACCAAATTTGACTGAATTCAATTACTGTTGCACATATCAGCGTGTTTGTCAATAGACAGGTGATGTGATGAGTAACACAATGAAGATAAATGTAATGAATAAATTATCATACATTTTATAACATTTATTTTTTATGTCTTTACTTTGGCAAAACCACTAATGATGTGCTATATGTGTAAAATACACACAAATTTTTGAAGACTCACTACCAATAAATGAGAATGTAAAATATCTCATTAATCACTTCTGTATTGATTACATACCGATATAATTTTGTGTATACATTACATTAAATACAACATATTATTTAAATTATGTATATATAGCCCTCATTTACTTTCATATTTTAGGTAAAACTACGCACTAAGCAGTCTATAGCGAATTTTAGCTATTATCCCTTCTCATTTTATTTCTGAGTCAAGAGACATAATAGGACATTTATTGTAATCATTGTTCTTTCCATCCTTTTTTTGACTGGACATTAGAACATGTCAGGGGCAAGGGCTATAGCTCAAGAACCTGCATAGGCTTAGGTTCAGTTGAAGTTCACCATTGGCTATGCTGTCTTCTGATTTCTCCCTTTCTCTTTAGGGTCACTATGATGCAGATTTTTATACTGGGCAGGGTGAGAGGTGGGGAGGACTCTGAATTCAAATGGGCCCTGTGAACAGGAAGAGAATGCAGCACCTTGAACTGGGCACAATCTCAGAGACCCCAGAAAATCACAACCAGAAAAGTCTTCCTCCAGAAACTTGGAATACTGGAAAGAATTTCTTCCTAAAATAATGTCACATTAGGTAATGGACAGTAGCATTCAAGTCACTTCCCATAAAACAATATTGCATGTTTTGTGGAAGTCTCTGAGTATATTGTAAAATTAGGGACATCAGAGCTCTCAGAAACAATCTTGAAATTGAAGAGGAGGCCTGGCGCAGTGGCTCACACCTGTAATCCCAGCACTTTGGGAGTCCAAGGCAGGCAGATCACCTGAAGTCAGGAGTTCAAGACCGGCCTGGCCAAGATGGTGAAACCCTGTCTCTACTAAAAATACAAAAATTAGCTGGGCGTGGTGGTGGGTGCCTGTATCCCAGCTACTCGGGAGGCTGAGGCAGGATAATCGCTTGAACCCAGGAGGCAGAGGTGCAGTGAGCTGAGATTACAACACTGGATTCCAGCCTGGGTGAAACAGCAAGACTCCATCTCAAA
>NW_012119177.1:858297-866528 GCF_000951035.1 Colobus angolensis palliatus | reverse complement strand
AAAAAAAAAAAAAAAAAGAAAGAAAGAAAGAAAAAGAAATTGAAGAGGAATTGTAAAATGGCACATATTCTATCAGATAGAGCCTATATCTTTAATCATATCACTGATAGGAATTATTGTCTGGTCAGCTCAAGTAGAGGAAGTGATATGGTTTGAATCTGTGTCCTTGTCCAAATCTCATGTCAAATTGTAATCCCCAGTTTGGAGGTGGGGCCGGGTGATACGTGATTGGATCATTGAGGTGGATCCTTCCTGAATGGTTTAGCACCATTCTCTTGGTGCAGTTCTCGTGATAGAGTTCTTGAGAGAGATGGTTGTTTAAAAGTTTGTAGCATCACCCTGCTCTCTCTCTTCCTCCTGCTCCAGCCATATAAGACGTGCCTGCTTCCCCACTCACCTTCTGCCGTGATCGTAGGTTTTCTGAGGCCTCCACAGAAGCCAAGCAGAAGCTGCTATGCTACTTGCACAGCCTGCAGAACCGGGAGCCAATTAAACCTCTTTTCTTTATAAACTACATAGTCTCGGGTATTTATAGCAATGTAAGAACAAACTAACACAGGTAGCAAATTCAGGTAAGTATGACTTAAAAATTCTGAATGTTTGTCTTTTTAATCTGAATTATTTAGACTGAGGAAATAACCCAAGGATTTAGAACACTCAGGATGTTTGGGCATAGGATAGGGGTTGGGGGTTGATCACAAGGGCAGGTAAAGTAAATTTCTTTCCCGCTAGAAGGAGAGTTTGAAGAAAGGTGTTGAGGCATCTGTACAGGGTCTTCCCTCCTCGAGGAACAGGCTGGGAAGCAGGGAGAGTCAGGGTCAGCAGATGCTCTCAGCATGGCCTGGAGTAGAGCAAGGGTAACACTGAGTGGGTGAAAGGAAAATGGTAACAGGAGAAAAGAAGGCAGGAAATCCTCTTGCTTTTTTTGTCTCCCTCCTCTTCCGTTTTACCCCATAACACACACACTCTGTGGGGGAGGTATGCCCTGAGAAAGAGTTTAAACACCAGGGTTGTACCCAGGATACAGTGTTGTTCTCATCCACAGAGACAAACAGGTGAGAGGACTTCCATTGTCCTTAAGAAAGCGGTAATGAGATACTTGATAGAAAGCTGATAGTAGAATGCATAAACACCCTCACAGAGGATGACCAAAAATATGTAAAGCTGAGGTGCGAAGGGCAAGAACTATTAATAAGCCATGAGGCCAAGCAGCCAAAGATACGACAGATACAGGGGGAAAAAAAAAAAGAAGAAAAAAAGAAAATCAACTTTATAAGAGAATACTGTTTGGCCAAGTGGGGAGAAACAAATTAACAATATAATTGGTCTTCTAACAGGTGGGATGCAACACTCCCCTTTCTGAGCTATTAAATTTGATTTATAGCTCTAGGCAGGTAGAGGTAAAAATGAGAGGAAAAGGATCAGATCTGGACGTCCTTTAGAACCTCATCCCAACTGGGGTTAAATGTAACGGAAACATAATTATTGGTATCAGGACCCAAACTGATGTGAACTTAGAGAAAGGCTGGGCAATCTTCCTCCTTAAAATATTGTATATTTTTAAATTAGTGTTATACTGTCTGTAACAGTCAAAGTTAGCCTGGGCACAGTGGCTCACACCTGTAATCCCAGCACTTTGGGAGGTAGAGGCAGGCAGATCATCTGAGGTCAGGAGTTCGAGACCAGCCTGACCAACATGGAGAAACCCCATTTCTTCTAAAAAATACCAAATTAGCTGGGCGTGGTGGCAGGAACCTGTAATCCCAGCTACTCAGGCCATGTTCCAAGACTCTTTTACATTATGACAGACATGCTAGTCCTGCCTCAGCTCTTCTACCAACAACCTCCTATCTTACCCTGTGACTAAGAATGCTTTAACCTCCTGGGAATGCAGCGCAGGAAGTCTCACCCTTATTTTACTCAGTCTCTATTCAAGATGGAGTTGTTTTTGTCCCAACACCTCTAACAAAAGAAGTATAAGATGAAGCAATTAGGCCATCTGGACATCACCAGAAGGAGGTCAGGGTTTCATCGTTTTGAGTAAAGTATTTTGAATCTGTATTCAAAAGTAAAGTATTTTGAATCTGAATTTTCTACCTGACTGAGATATAACTTTATAACTATATAAATTGTTTTTAATTTGAAGAAACTATACCTCATTATATAGTCATTGATTTTCATTACACAAAAAATAAAAACATGTATTAAAAATATGTAAATAATTATACCAAATTGCTATGGGTGTGTGTGCATTTATGTGATGAGGTATGTTCCTTCTTCTTTCCTGTTTTCTAAGTTTATTTTTTATTTTTTTATTTATGAGACAAGAGTCTCACTTGGTTGCCCAGGCTGGAGTGCAGTGGCTTGATCTCGGCTTGCTGCAAACTTCACCTCGTGGGTTCAAGAGATTCTCCTGTCTCGGCCTCCTGAGTAGCTGGGATTACAGGTGTCTGCCACCATACCCAGCTAATTTTTGTATTTTTAGTAGAGATGAGATTTCACTATGTTTGCCAGTCTGGTCTCGAACTGGTGACTTCAGGTGATCCGCCTGCCTCAGTCTCCCAAAGTGCTGGGATTACAGGCATGAGCCACCACACCTGGACTGTTTCCTAAGTTTATTTAAAATTTCTTATATGGTCTAAATAATAAATCAATGGTAAAAATAAATAACTAAAAACCCCAAGGCTGTTAATAATCACCTTGCTTGTAGTAATTTTGAAAGTTATAAAATCATTTTCAACTTCTTCTGCACCACTGAATGCACTGACTGCATCTTGAAAGATTCTGTTTTCTTGGTCCCCATCCCCTGAAGTCTATCTTCTTTCCCTAACTTTGGTTGCTCCCATTTAGGGTGCTTTTTACCTTCCTCTGATGGCCCCTTAAATGTAGGTGGCCCACAGCTTTCAGTTCTCTCTTTTCTTTCACCAAAAATTCTCATTCATTACTGTCGCTTTTTAAACATTTTTATTCTAGTTTTTGATTTTTTGATTGCCCCTTGCATGTATCCACTAGGCAACTTATCCTAAAGATATTCCTCCACACTCCAGAAGCACAGGATAAAACAGTGGCTCCTACAACTCAGCAAGCACCCGACTTGAGGGTAAAGAGGATGGCAAAGGAGGAGACATGCTAGTCTTCCCATGAGAAGGGACAGGTGAAAGGAGAATTTTCACTGGTACACCAAGAAAGCAATGTCTTTCCCAGTCTCTAACTTGCCCTTAACAAGGGAGACTGAAGAGGTTGTACTGTTTGCTGGAAAGTCTTTTGTTGCCAAATACCACCATGAGGATATCTAGTGTCATTTGTTCCTGGACATGAGCAGTACCTATAGTAAACAATCATTCGAGCAAGAAAGGGTCTCCATAGGTACAACACCTTCATATTTCTCATTTATCTATTTAACAAATGTTGACTATCCTTAAAATTGTCTACAGATCCTTCAGGAAGACACATATTAAACTGGCAATTACACAGATCATTATTTAATTATAGTCTATTAAATGCTATGAAGGAAAAATATGGGATGTTGAGAGTATTTAACGGAGAAGTTTACCTAATTTAGGGCATCAGGAAAGACTTCCCTGAGAAAATGTCCTTTAATTGAAAGGTAGAGGACAAGTAGGAGTTAAGCAAAGTGATGCAAAAAGAGTCTTCCATGAAAAGCAGTTGTAAAACCCAGGGTCTATGTTGGTATGAAGCTTGATACACTGTAAGAACTGAAGGCAGATCAGTGTGTCTGGAATTGATCGAAAAGAGGGGCTAATGAAGGGAGCTTATAAGCGTGCTGAGAAAAGATCTTGGAGAATCCTGCTGAGAATGTTACTCAGACTGCAATTTCATTGTATTGTGTGGTAGCTTGCCTTAGAATCAGGTTCTATGAATTTTTCCAAATGTACCCATCTTTGTACTCTAATGCAACTTAACTAAGATATTTTTGGCTGAGCACAGTGGCTCAGGCTTGTAATCTTAGCACTTGGGGAGGCCAAGGTGGGCAGATCACCTGCAGTCAGCTCAAGGCCAGCCTGGCCAACATGGCGAAACCCCAGCTCTACTAAAAATACAAAAATTAGCCAGGCATGGTGGCATGCACCTGTAATCCCAGGTACTTAGGAGGCCGAGGCAGGAGATTTGCTTGATTTCAGGAGGCAGAGGTTGCAATGAGTCAAGATCGCATCACTGCACTCCAGCCTGGGCAACAGAGCAAGACTTGGTCTCAAAAAAAAAAAAAAAAAAAAGGATATTTTTGATCAACAAATATACAGTATTTCATTTTGAGAAGTAGAAAGCCAAAAGAAATCATGAATGAAAATATCAGATTTTTTAAAATAACATTTTGCCCAGGCACAGTGGCTCAAGCCTGTAATCCTAGCACTTTGGGAGGCCGAGGTGGGTGGACCACCTAAGGTCAGGAGTTCGAGACAACCTGGCCAACATGGTGAAACCCCATCCCTACTAAAAATACAAAAATATTGAGAAAAAAGAGGCTGGGCACGGTAGTCCACACCTGTAATTCTAGCACTCTGAGAGGTCCAGGTAGGAGGTTCACTTGAATCTAAGAGTTTAAGACAAGCCTAGGCAACACAGCAAAACCCTGTCTCTATTATTAAAAAATGCCAAAAATTGGCCAGACATGGTGGCACCTGTAGTCCCACTACTCAGGAGGATAGGTGGGAGGATCGTCTGTGTTTAGGAAACTGAGCCTACAGTGAGCCATGATTGCACCTCTACACTCCAGCCTAGGCAACAGAGCTAGACCCTGTCTCAAAAAAAAAAAAAAAAAAATTAGGAAAAAAAGGACAAGAAATATATTGTATTATTCTATTTCAAAACTACATGATAGTTTATAATAGATTATGTAATACATCTACGGACTTATAGACAGTTGCACCAAATTAGCCAAAAAACAAATTTACTGAGGTAATTAAACTATTTTTTTAAATAATGGCTTTATTTCCCTCTATTTATGATCTGATTTTTTTAACATTAGTCTCTTTCAACTTTGTTCAGGCCCCATCTGTCTGCATCCCTTCTAATGTCAATTATTTTAATAACTAATATTTTAAAGTTATGTGCTGTAATTGTTTCAATTACTTTAAAAATGAACAACACTGGAAAGCTAGACCATGTTTCTAAGTAAGGCTGCTGGTTTAACAAACTAAGTACAGCAGTTAAACTTAGTACTGTCCAGCTTTCCAGTCTCAGGATTAAACAAGGCCATTATCTTTTTAACAAGTTAGTATCTGTCACTGTATTAACGTATTATTTTATCATCTGATTGTTAAGAATGCAAAGGAAGGCCACCAATGATGGTAAAAATGTTTACGGAAAAAGTAGAACAATAATTGACCTCTACAGATGACCTCATGGTTTTTATATTCTCATATGTCCGAAATTGAACTCTATGCTATATCCTTGGGCTTGCTGAGATGTTTTTACTATCTGCACTATTTATTCACACTGTTTCCTAAGCTAGAAGTCTTAGAGTTTCTTCTTCCAGAAACTCAAACTAGTTAAACAACTTCTAATGATGAGGTTATTAGGCTCTTTATTCTGCCCACATTAACCCACTCATTATTATCCAAACATGGCCTTTATACATGCCATTACTTGCAAGGAAGAATCTTTATTCTTTATGTCTGACCAGCTTCTTTCATCCTTCAAGTTTCATCTCTGATGTTCAGTTCCTCCAAGAAGGTAGCACCCTGTCCTATGCTCCATCAGTGACTCTGTCATTCTTGTGGTATTGGAGTTTATTTGCATATATGTCTGACACACTAAACTGTGAAATCCTTCAGAACAGGGAGCATATCTTCTACACATCTTTCTATCTCATCAAGCACATGAAATGTGCATGATATAAGTCAAATATTCAAGAAATGTGAAATGAATAAAAGAGTGAAGAAGAATGCAAACAAATAGATGAATAGCAATAGAATGAAATTAAAGCACTAACGTTTATGGGAGGACAAGTAAGAATTTTTAAGATATAGGAGGTAAGAATTTTTACCCATTTGATATCTATAGAATATCTATATACATACACATATTATCATTTTTCTGATAGAAATACACTAGGTCCAAAGACGAGTTCTTACATTTAGGAAGAACTCAGGTCAATGGCAGAAAGAAGACCTGAGAGTCTTGCTTTACCAGGTGAAATCAGCCAGCCAGGTCCTATAGGAAAGATCTTTCTCCCAAAGAGGACATGTCCCTTGTGCAACAACTCAACTGGCTTTTGGCCTGTGACAATCCTTTGTTCTTATACATTATTGTAGCTTAGACAACCTTTCTCTATCTTTTAGCACTCCTTGCCTATACTCTGAATCATGTACCTAAGAATTGCCTGGACTTGTTCTGTAAAAAACTCTGCAACTCTCATTTACCCAGGTTTAGACTCTCTGAGGTTGATACTGCCTGATTTGGAAAAATAAATTTCACTTGACTATTGGGAGAACCCATATCTCTACCAACACCTACCCTGGCCTCTGTTTCCTCCTATCTAAAATAAGGGAGAATAACTCTGATGACCCAGAAGTTCCCTTCTAGCTCTAAAATTTTGTGATTCTAATGTTAATAATGATAAAGATAAATGACAGATGATCTGTCAGCTAAAATCACTAGTCTATATAATAAATAAAGGTCTCTGGGGTTGACAATGACAAAATAAGTCAAAGTGACTGTGTGAGAGAAGCCACATTGTCCTAGTGAGCCACCTAGCTTAGTTAAGTGGGCAGCCATCTCAGTGTGTGTGCCAGGCTTCACTGCAGAAGACTGAGCCTTTCAAATGTCTTTGAGTCAAAGTGGCAGGCAGAGCTGAAATATCCTAAATAGCTCCTGAGTCTCCTAGTCTCACTTCTCACAACTATAAAAATAGAAGAACATTGTGTATTAGGTCTTTTATAAACCATAAACTGGAAATACCAAAACATGAGCCTCCTCTAGAGAGAAGGGGTAGGAGTTTGTCTTCCGCCTTGTGTGAGAGAGGCAGCAAGGTTACTGATACACTCGTTATTTATAGCAAGCCCGTGATACCATGCTGGTAATCTGAACTGCAGGGAGGATTTTAACATTTCTGAAGAAGTGCTGAACTATATTTAATTGATGTCAAGCATCCGAATGAGAAACAAAAGCTTTATGTGATAAATGAATGGAAAAATACCTATTGGCTTGATATGTAGGCAAGACAGCTATATATTTGACGGAATGTTACACATCCACACAGAGAACTCTTGACATGACACAGATGTAGCCTTGGGCTTTGTCAGAGGGTAACCACTAATGGGAAATTATAAGCTGTGGGAGACAGGAAGGTGAATGGGTTGTCTGTGGATTGAGTTGTATTGCCCTTACTCTATTGCTGTGAAGTTTCCATCTCATTTGCTAGCATGCAGTCACTCCAATGTAGCACACACTTGTCCTGCCAACTATTCTGTATGTGAGGGGTTCTGAGACATTATATTTTTGGTCATGGAAATAGCTGCAGCATTGCAAAAATTTGTTATACTCTCTACCCCACACTATAGTTCGCACCTCTGTTCCTTATTCAGTCACAGTAGAGTGTCCAGAGATTTCTTGGCCAGAAACTGTGTGTTCTTGGTCCAGAAACTGTGTGTTCTCATTCAAAGACAAATTCTGGCTTGTCTCTGTCCTCATTTCACAAACGGTATTTTGAGTTCATTTATTTTACTAGTTCTGGAGGAGAGTAGGATCTCCTATTAAAAATCTGATATGTTAAATGAAACTCTAGAGGAAGTTTTGTTAGTACAAATTTTTAAATAATGGAAATATTACATCAGTTAGGAATAAGTTCTCCCATATATATATTTTATTAACTTCACTCTTTCTTTAACATCCTTTAAAAAGTGATACGTTCAAGCTTTCCTCCCCTTTTTAATAATGCATGCCACCGATGACTTCAGAATGCAACTCATAATATTGCTTTATTAATTTTCATTTGCCTTGTATGGGAAAATATTGATTAATTGGTAACTTATAAACCCTGAAGATTCATGGTGAGTTTTTTAGTTTTTGGAAAAAACTAAAACCAAAACAAAATGGAAATCTTATAAGAAATGCACATGGTGGCCGGGCGCGGTGGCTCAAGCCTGTAATCCCAGCACTTTGGGAGGCCGAGACGGGCGGATCACGAGGTCAGTAGATCGAGACCATCCTGGCTAACACGGTGAAACCCTGTCTCTACTAAAAATACAAAAAATTAGCCGGGCGAGGTG
>NW_012119177.1:850424-858247 GCF_000951035.1 Colobus angolensis palliatus | reverse complement strand
CTCTCATCTGAACCTCTCAGTTAGTGGAAAATTGGGCATCTGTTTGTAGGTATCCAGTGTAGCTAATGCAGTTTGCAAGGCATTAAAATCTGTAACCTCACATCCTGAACTTGGTGGGAAGAAGAGGAAGGTTGTTGTCTGGTGAATGATCTGGTTGTTATCTGGTGAATATTAAAACAGCTGTGGAGCAGCTGAATCCAGCCTTGACTGTTCACAAATTTTTTCTTCCTTCTAAGATATAACATGTGTAAACATCTGACCTAAGGACAGGGTTCTGATCACAGGGTGCTTGTAAATGTTTTACAACTGGCTTTCTGGGAAGGAAAAGCAAAAATAAAAAATAGAAACAAAAACAAAAAACCTAGTTGTATAATAACAATGTATATTACAGCAATACATTTTTGTATATATTGTTTCTATCATGGCCAATTTCTAGTTGCCAATGTGATGTCAACCAGCTCACAAAACTCCTGAAAAGTTATTAATTGTCTCTCATGAGCTGGCATCAGGAAACTGCAGCACACCACTGATTCTCCCCTTCGAGAGTGCCTATCACATATCTCAGCCTGTTCTGGAGTTTGGTTTCATTTACTAGTGCATGCATACTTACGTTCATTTGCTAAACTAATATCTATGAAGTGTTGTGTAATAGGAATTGGAAGAAAAAAAGGTTAACCCTAATCTGTAAGGGTTCATAGTCTAAAAGAGACAAACTTCTTAACAAGTACATGTAACATTAGAAGTAGGTACTGTCTATATGACAGCACAAACATGAAAGTACAGATATCTACCTGAGAAGGTAAAGGGGCATAACATTAACAATTTACTCATTTAATGAGTATGCTTTTAGCAACTACTGTGTTCCAGAAACTGCTCAGTATTTGATAATGCAAAGGGAAATTAGATACCCCTAGTGAGGGCATCAGACTATAACAGGAAGGGTCGTAGGTAAATGATCAGAATTTAGTGTACACATAATCATAGAAGGGAACATTAGAAACAGTGATGGCACATTAAAAAAAAAAAAAAAAAACATGAAATCAAGGCCAGGTGCAGTGGCTCACACCTTTAATCCTACCACTTGGGGAGGCCGAGGCAGGCAGATTGCCTGAGCTCAGGAGTTTGAGACCAGCCTTGGCAATAGGGTGAAACCCCGTGTCTACTAAAAAACAAAAAGTTATGCGTGGCGGTGGGCACCTGTAGTCCCAGCTACTCTGGAGGCTGAGGCAGGAGAATGGTGTGAACCCAGGAGATGGAGCTTGCAGTGAGCCAAGATCGCACCACTGCACTCCAGCCTCGGCGACAGAGTGAGACTCAGTCTCAAAAAAAAAAAAAAAAAAAGCTTAGTATGACCATTTGGGCAGTATGTGGTGATAGCAGTAGAAAGAGAGACTATTATATTAACTCTTTCTGCTGTTACTACTTTTCTTCTTACAAGTTGGAGGGCAAGACAGGCCCAGCTGGTTTGGAAACTCAAGTAAATTCAGGAAGCAAGAGCTCCCTCTCTAACGTCACAACAGACCCTGGGGTATGAACTCAGAATCTGTTATAAAGTTCTTTGCACTGTGCTGTCATTCTGGCTAGTGCAGTGGGTCAGCTAGTGGTCACTCACCTTATGCCTAATCCTCTTCTTCTGCTTTGTGCTAAGGGTCAGAAACATTCTCCGGATAACCCGCTGTAGTGTAAAGCTTTATCTCTCCTTCCTGTTGAACTCCTTGCCTCCTAATATTACCTATATTCTTCCAATGGAAATTGACTTCCGTTCTTATTTTTCCATTGAAACTGTCCTTGCTAAGTTTCCTTTGGGATTTCCTCTTCCACCCCTTTTATCTGCTTTTCTTATATTATCAGCTTTTTTGTTATATACACTTTAGTAACTTCAGTACTTTCGGCACTTTCTGAGGTGATTACCAGTGTTAAAGAAAAAATTATCAATGCTACTTGTTAAAGCATGGTGCAGAAGGTTTCATTTGGAACCACCAAAATAGATACAAGGACCCCTGCAATGTGATTTTGCAGTGAGGGGGAGAAATTAGGCTCCACTCTGAATATAGCATGGGCAAGGGGGAAATTATGACCAGGGAACAGGGTAGAGGTCAATGGATAGAAAATTACTGAGAGGAAACATCAGGGGATACTTGCTGAACTGACTTAGTGCCCTTTGCTAAAAGTGGGTTGTACAAGAAAGTGCATAGAAGGGCCTAGAAGAAGCTTCAGGAGCCTGACTAAAGTTTGGCCAAGCAAGGAATCTTTGTCACCAGACTCCCAAGTACCCTTTTCCTGGGAGCCAATCCCAACACTGGGAAGTAAGGATACCTAAGGGCCATGTCTGAAGGAAAAGTCCTTATTGATATCACCATAGCCATTTGATCCAATGATGAATTCCAGAGCCAAGCTGGTCAATCAGAAGAGGGGATAGGCAGCCTCAGCGTTAGCTGAACTGAGTTCCTTAAGCGACAAGGAGAATCCAGACAAAAATGCTCAGTGTCTTGTCCTTGGGTTTCTGGTTGTGCCTTGTTCCTTCTTAAATTCTGATTTTTTCTGACTTCGTGAGATGTGTCCACAGTCTTCCAACAAATTCTTGGGTTTTATCTAGACTAGTCAGAATTGCCTTCCACTGCCCCCAACCAAAAGAATTTAATGAATGCTCTTACAATTGAGATGACTTGAGTTAAAGAAAGGTACCTTCCTTGGAAGTTGCATGGCAGGATTAGTCTTCTCTGTTTTTTGGTGCAAGTTTGAACCAGTGATTATGTACCATTGCATCAGCGCATCTGCTTCCCTGTCAGATCCCCACTAGACAGCAAGCTCCATGAATCCTATGCACCCAGGCCTTGAACTTAGTAGGTGTACCAATATTGTTGAATGAAACAATGAAGTAGACACCTTGTCATATATACCATAGTACCTTTGGCAAAATCGGCTAAGTTCACTTTGTAATGCTACAGTATAACTACTAATACTCTTTTTATTTATTTTAGGGCTTCCATTTATATTGCCTCATAATTTTCTTCTTCTACTAAATCTTGAGGCTCAGTTAATTCCTTTGTTCTGAAGGACAATTCATTCTGAACCCATATTATTAGCATAAGATTATGACTTTATTCAGATACTGACTTTAAAACATAAAAAATGAAGAAAATGAAGTGTAGACTAACAAAAATATAATAAATTAAATAACTTGCAAAGAACTACAAACAATTCTTTTTGGTTACTTTTACTGTGTGAGAAACAGGGGAGAACACTCTCATCTGAACCTCTCAGTTAGTGGAAAATTGGGCATCTGTTTGTAGGTATCCAGTGTAGCTAATGCAGTTTGCAAGGCATTAAAATCTGTAACCTCACATCCTGAACTTGGTGGGAAGAAGAGGAAGGTTGTTGTCTGGTGAATGATCTGGTTGTTATCTGGTGAATATTAAAACAGCTGTGGAGCAGCTGAATCCAGCCTTGACTGTTCACAAATTTTTTCTTCCTTCTAAGATATAACATGTGTAAACATCTGACCTAAGGACAGGGTTCTGATCACAGGGTGCTTGTAAATGTTTTACAACTGGCTTTCTGGGAAGGAAAAGCAAAAATAAAAAATAGAAACAAAAACAAAAAACCTAGTTGTATAATAACAATGTATATTACAGCAATACATTTTTGTATATATTGTTTCTATCATGGCCAATTTCTAGTTGCCAATGTGATGTCAACCAGCTCACAAAACTCCTGAAAAGTTATTAATTGTCTCTCATGAGCTGGCATCAGGAAACTGCAGCACACCACTGATTCTCCCCTTCGAGAGTGCCTATCACATATCTCAGCCTGTTCTGGAGTTTGGTTTCATTTACTAGTGCATGCATACTTACGTTCATTTGCTAAACTAATATCTATGAAGTGTTGTGTAATAGGAATTGGAAGAAAAAAAGGTTAACCCTAATCTGTAAGGGTTCATAGTCTAAAAGAGACAAACTTCTTAACAAGTACATGTAACATTAGAAGTAGGTACTGTCTATATGACAGCACAAACATGAAAGTACAGATATCTACCTGAGAAGGTAAAGGGGCATAACATTAACAATTTACTCATTTAATGAGTATGCTTTTAGCAACTACTGTGTTCCAGAAACTGCTCAGTATTTGATAATGCAAAGGGAAATTAGATACCCCTAGTGAGGGCATCAGACTATAACAGGAAGGGTCGTAGGTAAATGATCAGAATTTAGTGTACACATAATCATAGAAGGGAACATTAGAAACAGTGATGGCACATTAAAAAAAAAAAAAAAAAACATGAAATCAAGGCCAGGTGCAGTGGCTCACACCTTTAATCCTACCACTTGGGGAGGCCGAGGCAGGCAGATTGCCTGAGCTCAGGAGTTTGAGACCAGCCTTGGCAATAGGGTGAAACCCCGTGTCTACTAAAAAACAAAAAGTTATGCGTGGCGGTGGGCACCTGTAGTCCCAGCTACTCTGGAGGCTGAGGCAGGAGAATCGCTTGAACCTGGGAGGCAGAAGTTGGAGTGAGCTGAGATTGCGCCACTGCACTCCAGCCTGGGTAGCAGAGAGAGATTCTGTCTCCAAAATTGATAGATAGATAGATAGATAGATAGATAGATAGATAGATAGATAGATAGATAGATAGATAGGTGAATAGATAATAAAAGCATGAAATCCACACTGTTCAGCACAGCTCATAAGTTCCCTTCATGTCTCTTTGGATCCATTTCTGCTATACTCTGCAATCCATGTTCCAATCTAACTAAGCTTGTTGAAGCTCCTTTAAAATGCCTATTCCCTACACCTGAAATTGAGGCTTTCCTTTCCTGGAATCAAGTGACTCTAAACATTTTCATATAATGTTTTTTGAAGAGAGACACACTAACATTGATTTTCTTTAAAGTGCCTCTCTTCAAAGGTTACTAGATGGTAACTTTCTACTTTCTTTTCTTTGCCTTTTGAAAATGTGACATTGATTTCCATAACTTTTACATAACATAATAAAATCTACTGTTTTATTTGTTCAGCAATCTTTTCCTATCTCAGACTATTTGAGATCATTTTACTTTTTCTAAAGGATGTCTTTAAATGCTGCTTTATGCTGCACTATCGGAAGTAAACTGTTTTTTATTCATAAATACTTTTTTCTCTCATCCTTAAAAGGTTTTTCTGAGAGTGTGATTCTAATATGAGAGTTATTTTCTTGCCATAATTTGAAGATATTATTCCACCATTTTCTAGCTTTCATTGCTGAGAAGTCTGCTATAGTTCTATTGTTGTTGATACTGCTCTGTAGCTTGGAGTGGAAAGAACGAGTCTGTAAACTATTCTTCTCTCCATAGGGATAACAAAGGCAAGCCTGACCCTCCTTGAAATCATTGACTGGTGAAATTTACTGGCTAAGAAATATAGAAGGGTCATGCAGGGGTTTCCATGTACTGATTACAGAGCCAGGGATGCTTTTAGCATGAGGTATCTGTTCCCTTGAGATTGGTCACTGTAAAAAATCATTAATTTATGTACTGCTGCTGTGCTGAAAAAGTAGAAGGTATGTACAGTTGCTTTCCTGTTCAAACTTGGCCCATATTCAGCTCTCAAGACTCTAAAACCAAATATATACTGGTGAGGGAAAGGGATTCTGGAAATGGCATCTGAGAGTTTGAGACCTCCTGTGTACTGACTTTGAAAACACTTGATAGAGTTTGGCTGTTTGTTCCCTCCAAATCTCATGTTGAAACATAATCCCCAACAATAGAGACAGGGCCTGGTAACTGGATCATGGGGGTAGATTCCTCATGAATGGCTTAGCTCCATCTCCTTGGTGAGAAGTAAGTTCTTGTTCAGTTAGTTGACAAGAGATCTGGTTATTTAAAAGAATATTGGACCTCCCTCTGCCCTCTTGCTCCCTCTCTCACCAAGTAATATGCCAGCATCCTCCTTTGCCTTCCACCATGATTGTAAACTTCCTGATACCCTCCCCAGATGCTAAGTAGATGTTGGTGCCATGCTCGTACAGCCTACAGAAGTGTGAGCCTATTGCGGGGTCTGACCAGCAGCCTGCAATGCAACGGGGCTCTGTCTTTGTTCCCAGGCAGATTGGCAGGTCAAGAAATAATAGACACACACAAGATAGTGAAAGCTGGGTCCAGTGGGGTCACCACCTTCTGGTCCCGCAATGCCAACAATGCATTGGATATACCAGCATTTATTATTAAGTTTAGTGAGGATGGGGGTAGGTTAGTGAGGGATTTAGGGTCATTTGATTATGAGGTGAGATGGTCACATGGGGATGAAGTAATTCTTTAACGTAATCTCTGTATGCAGAAGTACCATATACACAGGTAAGAATTTACAATATAGTGTGTGCATCCATAATTTCTAACAGAGCCTTAAAACAGAAACACAGTCTCTCCATAACCTATGATTAGCAAGATATTAATCAGTAGTAACAGTTGCAGCAAAAGCTGGCTAAAAACAATCCATACAAACAATCCATAGAAACAAGACTTGAAGCTGAACAACCGGTTAGACCAAAAATTCTCAGAAGTGAGTATGCCTTAACCCTAAAGAGGCCTAGAAGAGCCATGGCAAGATGAGGGCGTTTATAGCCCTATCTTATCCATATGGACAGGCGCCACCCATGTGTCCGTTTATAGGCTCTCCACAAGGGTCGCATTCCATTCCCAGAGCTATGAACATATGCTTTTCAGGGATAGGAATCTTGGTGATGTGAAACCTTGCTGACTGCACATCTGTTCACAGGCTCTCTGCAGAGGGAAGCACATCACATGCTGTTGGCTCATTCTGGCAGTTCAACCTGGCAGTTCAACCCAAGTCTTTGCCATGTGTCTTTACACAATCCTGCATGCAATTTTGTATTTTCAATAATCAGGAGCATTTCATCTTTTATTCCATAGCAATAGTTTCAGGGGGTCTGCCCACATGAGTCAATTCAATTTCTTTTCTTTATAAATTACCCAGTCCCAGGTATACCTCTATAGCAATGCAAGAATAGACTAATACACCACCTCGGTGTTTTATGTTAGCCTAATTTGAGGTTTTGTGATCATATATAGGTTTCTGTCCTTTCTTTTCAACTAATTTTAAGAGTTTGTGTTTTGACTTTAACATCACATAGTTTCACAATTCTTTGTCTATGTATGGAGATATTTGTATAAATAGTAATACATTTTTAATGTATTTTCCTTCTTGGATCTGTGGATTTGTTTTTAAATAGTTCCAGAATATTTTCCATGACAATCTCCTCTAGTCCCTCAGTTCTCTTTTCTGAGTCTTTTGTTAGATTTAAGTTAAATTTTGTTTATTGTTTTTTGTTTTTTGTTTTTGAGATGGAGTCTCTCTCTGTCCCCAAGGCTTGAGTACAGTGGCGCAATCTCGGCTCACTGCAAGCTCTGCCTCCCAGGTTCACACCATTCTCTTGCCTCAGTCTCCCGAGTAGCTGGGACTACAGGCACCTGCCACCACGCCCAGCTAATTTTTTGTATATTTTAGTAGAGATGGGGTTTCACCATGTTAGTCAGGATAGTCTTGATCTCCTGACCTTGTAATCTGCCTGCCTCAGCCTCCCAAAGTGCTGGGATTACAGGTGTGAGCCATCGCACCCAGTCTAAATATTTTTATTCTATCCTGTTCATCTGTAAACAACTCTTTAATATTTTCTATATCCCTGTGTCTTTATCTTGTAGTCTATAATATTTATATATTCTATTTCAATAACTTTTTTTTTTTACTATAAGTTCTAGAGTACATGTGCACAACATGCAGGTTTGTTACATATGTATACATGTGCCATGTGGGTGTGCTGCACCCATTAACTC
>NW_012119177.1:846739-847994 GCF_000951035.1 Colobus angolensis palliatus | reverse complement strand
AGGGAGGATTCCCTCTTTTTCTACTGATTGGAATAGTTTCAGAAGGAATGGTACCAACTTCTCCTTGTACCTTTGGTAGAATTTGGCTGTGAATCCATCTGATCCTGGACTTTTTTTTGGTTTGTAGGCTATTAATTGTTGCCTCAATTTCAGAGCCTGCTATTTGCCTATTCAGAGATTCAACTTCTTCCTGGTTTAACCTTGGGAGAGTGTAAGTGTCCAGGAAATTATCCGTTTCTTCTAGGTTTTCTAGTTTATTTGCATAGAGGTGTTTATAGTATTCTCTGAGGGTAGTTTGTATTTCTGTGGGGTTGGTGGTGATATCCCCTTTATCATTTTTTATTGCATCTATTTTATTCTTTTCTATTTTCTTCTTTATTAGTCTTGCTAGTGGTCTATCAATTTTGTTGATCTTTTCAAAAAACCAGCTCCTGGATTCATTAATTCTTTTGGAGGGTTTTTTATATCTCTATCTCCTTCAGGTCTGCTTTGATCTTAGTTATTTCTTGCCTTCTGCTAGTTTTTGAATGTGTTTGCTCTTGCTTCTCTAGTTCTTTTAATTGTGATGTTAGGGTATCAATTTTAGATCTTTCCTGCTTTCTCTTGTGGGCATGCAGTGCTATAAATTTCCCTCTACACACTGCTTCAAATGTGGTCCAGAGATTCTGGTACATTGTATCTTTGTTCTCATTGGTTTCAAAGAACATCTTCATTTCTGCCTTCATTTCGTTATGTACTCAGTAATCATTCAGGAGCAGGTTGTTCAGATTCCATGTAGTTGAGCAGTTTTGATTGAGTTTCTAAGTCCTGAGTTCTAGTTTGATTGCACTGTGGTCTGAGAGACAGTTTGTTATAATTTCTGTTATTTTACATTTGCTGAGGAATGCTTTGCTTCCAACTATGTGGTCAACTTTGGAATAAGTGTGATGTGGTGCTGAGAAGAATGTACATTCTGTTGATTTGGCATGGAGAATTCTGTAGATATCTATTAGGTCCATTTGGTGCAGAGGTGAGTTCAATTCTTGGATATCCTTGTTAACTTTTTGTCTCGTTGATCTGTGTAATGTTGACAGCGGGGTGTTAAAATCTCCCATTATTATTGTATGGGAGTCTAAGTCTCTTTGTAAGTCTCTAAGGACTTGCTTTATGAATCTGGGTGCTCCTGTACTGGATGCATATATATTTAGGATCATTGGCTCTTCTTGTTGAATTGATCCCTTTACCATTATGTAATGGCCGCCTTTGTCTCTTTTGA
>NW_012119177.1:836865-839709 GCF_000951035.1 Colobus angolensis palliatus | reverse complement strand
AAACCCAGGAGGCGGAGCTTGCAGTGAGCTGAGATCTGGCCACTGCACTCCAGTCCGGGCAACAGAGCGAGACTCCGCCTCAAAAAAAAAAAAAAAATGTTGAATATTGGCTTCCCACTCTCTTCTAGCTTGGAGAATTTCTGCCAAGAGATCTGCTGTTAGTCTGGTAGGCTTCCCTTTGTGTGTAACCTGATCTTTCTCTCTGGCTGCCCTTAACATTTTTTTCCTGCATTTCAACTTTGGTGAATCTGACAATGATGTGTTTTAGAGTTGTTCTTCTCGAGGAGTATCTTTGTGGCGTTCTCTGTATTTCCTGAATTTGGATGTTGGCATGCCTTACTAGGTTTGGGAAGTTCTCCTGGATGATATCTTGCAGAGTGTTTTCCAACTTCATTGCATTTTCCCTATCACTTTCAGGTGCACCAATCAGATGTAGATTTGGTCTTTTCACATAATCCCATACTTCTTGGAGGCTTTGTTCATTTCTTTTTACTCTTTTTTCTCCACATTTCTCTTCTTGTTTCATTTCATTCATTTGATCTTCAGTTGCTGATACTCTTTCTTCCCGTTGATCGAGTCACTTACTGAAGCTTGTGCATTTGTCATGTATTTCTCGTGTTATGGTTTCATCTCTATCAGTTCTTTTAAGGTCTTCTCTGCATTGATTATTCTAGTTATCCATTCATCCATTCTTTCTTCAAGGTTTTTAGTTTATGTGCCCTGGTTACTCCTTTAGCTCTGAGAAGTTTGATCAACTGAAGCTTTCTTCTCTTAGCTCGTCAAAGTCATTCTCCATCCAGCTTTGTTCTGTTGCTGGTGATGATCTGCATTCCTTTGGAGGGGGAGATGTGCTCTGATTTTTTGAATTTCCAGCTTTTCTGCACTGTTTTTTCCCCATCTTTGTGGTTTTATCTGCCTTTGGTCTTTGATGATGGTGATGTACTGATCGGGTTTTGGTGTGGGTGTCCTTTCTGTTTGTTAGTTTTCCTTCTAGCAATCAGGACTCTCAGCTGTAGGACTGTTGGAGTTTGCTTGAGGTCCACTCTAGACCCTGTTTGCCTGGGTATCAGCAGTGGAGGCTGCAGAAGACAGAACATTGCTGCACAGCGAGTGTTGCTGTCTGATTCTTGCTATGGAAGCTTCGTCTCAGGGATGTACCCCACCATGTGAGGTGTGAGGTGTCGGTCTGCATGTAGTGGGGGATGTCTCCCAGTTAGGCTACTCAGGGGTTAGGGACCCACTTGAGCAGGCAGTCTGTCCATTCTCAGATCTCAACTTCCGTGCTGGGAGATCCACTACTCTCTTCAAAGCCATCAGACAGGGGCATTTACCTCTGCTGAGGTTTTTGCTGCTTTTTGTTTAGCTATGCCCTGTCCCCAGAGGAGGAGTCTATAGAGACAGGCTGGCCTCCTTGAGCTACAGCGGGCTCCATCCAATTTGAGCTTCCCGGTGGCTTTGTTTACCCACTTAAGCCTCAGCAATGGTGGGCGCCCCTCCCCCAGCCTCGCTGCCACCTTGCAGTTAGATCTCAGACCGCTGTGCTAGGAATGAGGGAGGCTCCGTGGGCATGGGACCTTCTGGGCCAGGTGTGGGATATAATCCAGCAGCACATCAAAAAGCTTATCCACCATGTTCAAGTGGGCTTCATCCCTGGGATGCAAGGCTGGTTCAACATAGGCAAATTAATAAGTGTAATCCATCATATAAACAGAACCAAAGACAAAAGCCACATGATTATCTTAATAGCTGCAGAAAAGCCCTTGACAAAATTCAACAGCTGTTCATGCTAAAAACTCTCAATAAATTAAGTATTGATGGGACAGATCTCAAAATAATATGATCTATTTATGACAAACCCAAAGCCAATATCATACTGAATGGGTAAAAACTGGAAGCATTCCCTTTGAAAACTGGAACAAGACAAGGATGCCCTCTCTCACTACTCCTGTTCAACATAGTGTTGGAATTTCTGGCCAGGGCAATCAGGCAGGAGAAAGAAAAAAAAGGTATTCAATTAGGAAAAGAGGAAGTCAAATTGTCCCCATTTGCAGATGACATGATTGTATATTTAGAAAACCCCATCGTCTCAGCCCGAAATCTCCTTAAACTGATAAGCAACTTCAGCAAAATCTCAGGATACAAAATCAATGTGCAAAAATCACAAGCACTCCTATACACCAATAACAGACAGAGAGCCAAATCATGAGTGAACTCCCATTCACAATTACTGCAAAGAGAATAAAATACCTAGGAATCCAACTTACAAGGGATGTGAAGGACCTCTTCAAGGATAGCTACAGATCACTGCTCCACAAAATAAAAGAAGACACAAACAAATGGAAGAACATTCCATGCTCATGGATAGGAAGAATCAATATTGTGAAAATGGACATACCGCCCAAAGTAATTTATAGATTCAATGCCATTCCCATCAAGCTACCAATGACTTTCTTCACAGAATTGGAAAAAACTACTTTAAAGTTCATATGGGACCAAAAAAGAGCCTGCATTGCCAAGACAATCCTAAGCCAAAAGTACAAAGCTGAAGGTATCACCCTACCTGACTTCAAACTATACTACAAGGCTACAGTAACCAAAACAGCATGGTACTGGTACGAAAACATATATATAGACCAATGGAAAAGAACAGAGGCCTCAGAAATAATACCACACACCTACAGCCATCTGATCTTTGACAAACCTGACAAAAACAAGAAATAGGGAAAGGATTCCTATTTAATAAATGGTGGTGGGAAAACTGGCTAGCCATATGTAGAAAGCTGAAACTGGATCCCTTCCTTACACCTTATACAAAAATTAATTCAAGATGGATTAAAGACTTAA
>NW_012119177.1:810559-836325 GCF_000951035.1 Colobus angolensis palliatus | reverse complement strand
TGTTTATTGTGGCACTATTCACAATAGCAAAGACTTGGAACCAACCCAAATGTCCATCAATGATAGACTGGATTAAGAAAATGTGGCACATATTCACCATGGAATACTATGCAGCCATAAAAAAGGATGAGTTCATGTCCTTTGTAGGGACATGGATGAACCTGAAAACCATCATTCTGAGCAAACTGTAGCCAAGGACAGAAAACCAAGCACCGCATGTTCTCACTCATAGGTGGGAATTGAACAATGAGGACACTTGGACACAGGATGGGGAACATCGCGCACTGGGGCCTGTTGTTGGGTGGGGGGAGGGAGGAGGGATAGCATTAGGAGATATACCTAATGTAAATGACGAGTTAATGGGTGCAGCACACTAATCTGCATGTATACATATGTAACAAACCTGCATATTGTGCACATGTACCCTAGAACTTAAAGTATATTTTTAAAAATCTGAAAAAAAAATTTAAAGACAGTTGATACAGACACATTTTTCCCTATAAATATGGCCTTTTTTCAGTGATAACATTTTGTTTCCTTTCCTGAAACTTAATGTTTAATAGTCTCAAGGGAAGCATTTATAAAATATAAATGATACTGCACTGGGGGCACGGGGGAAGCACCTTGCACTTCATCCTGTTGATTACTGAGCTCAACCCAAAAGCAAGTAAGTTCCAGTTGCATGTGGCTTGTGTGTCTAAATATGGTAAAGCCATGAGGTCAAGAAGTTACGAGGTCAAAGCCAGCCTTACTTGTTTAAGGAGTTGGTAACTCCTATGCAATGTTCCTTCACAGACAACAGGAAGGCTGCTTACCACTCAAAAGAACTCCCCTATCTGTAGACTGACTTCTGATGCTTTTATAGAGGAAGAAGCCTTCATTCTTTCTTTAAAAAGACTTTTTAATAAAAATACACTGTGTTGCAAAAGGTCTTGGTTTAAATTTACTTCAAGGTATAAATGAACAGTGTTGATTCAATCATGCCTATAGAATATTCACTTTTTTTTTTTTTTAGAGTCTCACTCCGTCACCCAGGCTGGAGTGCTGTGACATGGTCTTGGCTCACTGTAACCTCTGCCCCAGGGTTCAAGTGATTCTCCTGCTTCAGCCTCCTGAGTCGCTGGGATTACAGGTGCCCACAACCACACCCGGCTAATTTTTTGTATTTTTAGTAGAGACGGGGTTTCGCCAGTTGGTCAGGCTGGTCTCGAACTCCCAACCTCAGGTGATCCACCAACCTCGGCCTCCCAAAGTGCTGGGATTACAGTGACTCATGAGAGTCACCGCGCCTCATGTGAATATTCACGTTTGATCAATCAGATAGTGTGATCACATATCACAACTCTCTTTGCTCAGGGAAAAAGTGCATAGTATATCTCTGTGTGAAGTAACATTAAACATTCTGGACCACTGATTTACTTATTCAAATAACTTATTGAAATACATTAGGAAATGCAGCTTCAATTTTTCCCACCACCTATAATAATTTATATGTTGAATAAAATTTAAATTTCAGCGTTAATACCTTCAAATTTCAAAATATTTTAAATTTCCAATACTAAAGACCATAGTCTCTGACCTCTAATAAGTACCATTTCTTAAATATCAAAGACTCCATGTTATTATAGGAAGATAAATCATATGAGAAAGACTCTAAAATGGATTTACTCTTAGATTCTATGTCAATTGCTGTAAAAGGCAGTTAAGTTGGTGTGTAAAAACCACACAGCTTTCAAATATTAATAGATTCCATGTGGAACTACGAGCAGTCTCTTTTAGGACAAAGGAATAAAGAGAAAATTCAACAGAAGCAGCAGAAGGAGAACCTGACATGTTAGTATAACAATAACAGGTGGATGCCTATCAATTTGATAACTATCTAAGTATCTATCTTTATAAGGTAAATCTATTGCATGTTTTAGGAGCAACACCTGTAGTTTTAAAAATTTAATAATGCATGTACACACACACACATATACATACATACAAATGTATATATGTAATATACATATATATAAACATATATATATGTTCCATAGCTATAATGCATGGTTTAAAGGAGAGGAAAGGAGGCCGGGCACGGTGGCTCATGCCTGTAATCCCAGCACTTTGGGAGGCTGAGGTGGGCTGATCACGAAGTCAGGAGATGGAGACCATCCTGGTCAACACAGTGAAACCCCGTCTCTGCTAAAAATACAAAAATTAGTTGGGCATGGTGGTGTGTGCCTGTAATCCCAGATACTCGGGAGGCTGAGGCAGGAGAATTGCTTGAACCAGGGAGTCGGAGGTTGCAGTGAGCCAAGATCATGCTACAGCACTCCAGCCTGGGCAACACAGCAAGACTCCATTTAAAAAAAGTAGGGGGGAGAGAGAGTAAAGGAAAAAGAGAGAAGGCTGAAGCTGGTTAGAGTCTGAGGGATTCTAGGGAGAGAAAAATAGAAGGGAGGACAAATTTAGGGAAAATCCAGTGGCCCAAAATCCCAGTGTCCCACACACAGCCCAGCCTTAGAGCAGGAGTGAAGAATTAGATCAGTTTTGCACATGAAAAAAAAAAAATTAAATCACAACAAAGCTGACTTGGTTTCTCTTTGAGCCTCCTGCATCACCACATGTCTGTCTGTCACTCTGGCCATTCCTGCCTCTCCACCACATACACTGTTTCGGCTCTCCTAGGCCTCCACCTGTGTCCCAGTCTGGGGTTTTCATGGAATGTGTACACAAAGTTAGATTGAGGCTGCTTTAGAGTCTGGTCCATGTGTCCATCCAGACTCCAAGTGGAGTGTAGGGGTCCAGGGGAAGAGAGGGGTAGGTGTGGCAGACCCTGCCCAGGCAGTCTTCACATTGGACATGGGTGTGCGTGCTTGTGTGTGTGTGCATGTGTGTATGTGTGTGTGTATCTAGTTCCAGAAGAAAGAAGCAACTAGAAAGAGGGAAAGGCAATATTTGGAGAGATAATAGTGGATGTATTTTTATAACTGATGAAAGACAAATCTTTATAATTAGAATATATAAAGGCATATTCTTCCATAACCTATCACAGTGAAAATAAAGAAAAGCAAAGGCAAAGAAATCAGCTAAAAACTGTTAGAGGGAAAAAAAAAGGATCATACCTGCAAAGAAACAATTAGACTCAATGCAGACTTCTCAACCTCAGCAGTGGAAGCCAGAAATGTTTCAAAGTACTGATACAGATTAATTTCACCAGTAATTATACACAGATAAACAATTATTCAAGAATATGAACAAAATAAAAACATCTCAGAGCAACCAAAAATAGGTTAGTTCTCTGTCAGTAAACTCACAAAAAAGGAAATTCCAAATACTATATTTCAGAAAAAAGTAAAATGGTCCCAGAAAAATGAAGCCAGATGAAAGAAGAAATAAATGATTAAAAAATTAACAAAAATTAAAAGGTTGATAAATCTTTTTTTAAAGACTACATCAAGTAGTCTTCTCTGCCTACATGAAAGAAGAGACTTCCACACAGAACAGATGTCTATCATTATATCTTAGTCTACACATTTAAAGTGAATTCCTTTCAAAATCCTGCCTAAGTGTGCTATGCAATTTGACAGACTGGTTTGAAAGTATATATGTGTGAGCTAATTTCCAAGAACAGCCAAGATAATCTTGAAAAAGAACACGATGGAGGGATTTGCCTAACTATAAAGCAGTGTTTATTACAAAGCACTAATAATTGAGACAATATTGTATTGGCTCAGGAGCAAACAAAAGACCGAAGGAACAGAATAGTAAGTCTAGAAACAGAATCACACATAAACAGAAACTTTATATATGACAATTTGCATTGTAAATTAATATGAAAAAGATGGAAAATTCAATAAATAGTGCTAAATAATTATTTGCATTTACGAAAAAACAAAATTTTATCCATATGTCACATCATACACAAAAATCAATATCAGTTAAAGTCCCAAATAAGATAAGAAAAAGCATAAGGCTTAGGAACTTATGAAACTACTTAATGACTTTAGACCAAAAAAGAATAAAATTTTACTTGTACAATAAATTTAAAACTAAACTACATACAGGGAGAAGCTATTTGCAATACATGAGTCCAGTTTCTGGTTAAAACCCTTCGTGTAGTTTCTCAGGCCTAGCTGTAGGCAATTACAAATGTCTTACCTGGCAGGCCTCACAGGGAAGCTGTCCTCTCCACAGCAGACTTGGTGCACAGCAAGTGTCTGACAGTCTCTGAAGACAGTTGCAGTCAAGAACTCATATTCCTCTCTGGCTGGAATATGCTCTTTGCATATTCACATTCCTAGCCCAAGTGCCTTCTTTCCTAGGTTTCTTTATCTGAGGCCTTGGGTAGAGGTCTTCTTCTGGTACCTTGCTGAGACCTCCCTAATGGGCCAAAAAGAGGGGAAGGAAGTCTGAATATGGTTTTCTCCAGTCTGACTCCCCAGTACTTTTCTGCTCTTACGCCCATTCCTCTTGCCCTCTCCCCACCTCAGGGTTCATAAAGCTGTCAGAGACCTTTGTTCCATCAAAAACAAAACAAAAAAAGGCAGGGCACTCTCAACAGTAACATGACCCCCATGTCTGTGCCACCTTACCCTCAACCAGGACACCTTTCCATGGAGAAAAATGGAACAGGGGGTGTAGGTGCTTTCTCTGGTGTTAGCCTCTTGCCTTTGCCATGGGAATAATTAAAGCCTTGACTCTTCCATTTTTGACGTGTTCTTTAGTCAGCTACTCTGACACCTTACAGCTCAGCTATCTCTATCTCTTAGCTCGTCTGAGCTCCTAACTATATACAATTGATAAATGTTGAATATCCAGAATATAAAATGTTTGCCTACAAACATTAAAAAATTAGGAAATGGGGAAAAACATGAATGAATTACAGAATTAGAAAGAATGGTCCATAAACCCACCAAAGATGCTTAAGCTTAAGCTTTTCACACCTATCAGATAAATAAAAGTGTAAATTTGATAATATAAAGTGTTGACAAGGATATGGATAAATAGGAATCCCAATATGCTGGTGGCCATAATCTGCCTTCTGCAAGCTGGAGACCTAGGAAAGCTAGTGGTTTAATTCATTTCAAATCCAAAGCCCTGAGAACAAGAGAAGTCCGTAATGTAAATCCAAGCCTGAGGGCAGGAAAAGATAAAATGAGGAATTTCAGCTCAAACAGTGAGGCAAGAAAAAAGGGGCTAATTCCCTCTTCCTCTACCTTTTATTCTATTCAGGTCCTCAGCAGACTGGTTGAGACACAATTGTATTGGGGAGGACATATTCTCTGACTACAACATAATAAAACAATGTAATAATAAAAGTATTTTTTTAAAAAAGTTAAAAATTTAAAACTCAGGGTTTTCAAATTTTTATCCAAAAAGGAATAGAACATGCACTTAAAAACCAGAGCTGTGATTTCCTTATAAACATACATTCTGAAACACCTAAGTAAATATTAAACAAAATGAATTCAGTCATATGCAAAAAGGAATAAACTTAGTTTAAATGACTCTAAATCAAGAAATACTAGAATAGGCTGGGCATGATGGCTCATACCTCTAAGTCCCACCATTCTGTGAGATGGAGAGAGGCAGATTGCTTGAACCTCAGTGTTTGAAATAAGCCAGGGCGTTGTTTCAAATACATGGCAAAACCCTGTATCTACAAAAGATATAAAAATTAGCTGGGCCTGGTAACATGCACCTGTAGTCCCAGCTACTTGGGAGGCTAACATTGGGGGATCACTTGCGCCTGGGAGGTCGAAGCTGCAGTGAGCCAAGAGCACACCACTGCATTCCATCCTGTGCAATGAAGTAAGGCCCTGTCTCAGAAAAACAAACAAACAGCAGCAACAACAACAACAAAAACACAAAAGAAAATAAATACTAAGATCAGGCATGGTGGCTCATACCTGTAATCCTAGCACTTTGGGAGGCCAAGGTAGGTGGATCATCTGAGGTCAGGAGTTCGAGACCAGCCTGATCAACATGTTAAAACCCCTTCTCTACCAAAAATACAAAATATGAGCCAAGTGTGGTGGTGGGTGCCTGTAATCTCAGCTACTCAGGACGCCAAGGCAGGAGAATCACTTGAACCTGGGAGGCGGAGGTTGCAGTGAGCTGAGATCGCACCACTGCACTCCAGACTGGGCAACAAGAGCAAAACTCCATCTCAAAACAAAAAACAAATAAAAAAAAAAAAGAAAAAGAAAAAGAAAAAGAAATACTAGAATAGCTTAATTATATTAAAAATGTATTTATATAATTAAGTCCATTTATGGTCACCAGCATATTGAGGTTCCTATGTATCCATGTCCTTGTCGACATTTTATATTATCAAATTCTAACTTTTGTTTATCTGATAGGTGTGAAAGTTTAAGCATCTCTGGGGTGGTTATGCAGGATTCTTCCTCTTTCTGTGAACTATTTATGTTTTTCCCCCAAAGTCAAAAGTGTATAATTATCTTCCTAGAAGTCATAACAAAATTCAACAAAATTTAATATACATTTCTGCTGACTCTTCTCAATAGAATAAAAATATATTTTTGGCACATATTAATTAATATCCACATGGTGCTCTCACTTCTGGTATTAGCAAAGGACTTTACTGTAGACTAGTCCTATAATAAGTACCTAGAAAAGCTAGATAAAATATAAAACACATTAAATAGGGGGTAGGATCTTAAAGAAAAGGGAAACATATCAAGGCTTAGAGCAAAGGAAGACATATCAGAGCTTGACATTCTGTGACATTTCCCCTCCTTGGCATTTGTCAACTTACAAATGGCACAGCCACAAAGCCAAGTACAAAATAGAGGCTGAAAGTGTGAGACTAAGCTGAGCTTTCACAAATTTATGTGCTCACAGAGACAAAACTTAAAGTTTGGTACTACAAAGGCAGACAAAGCTTGGAAATTCTAGATTACAGAGAGAAAGGGAGTATATTTTCCACAAGCATTTGCTTGTTTATAACCAGCATGAAATCTAGAGACTAAGTGGCCAACCAGAAATATTCTCATAATGTTCCTATAGTTGTCTCACAGATTTCAGAGGCAAAACTTGCAATTCAGGACCCATTAAGGAAAAGGGTCTATGGCAAATATGTATGAATTCCACTTTGGTTCCCAGAGTAATGCAACTCAAGAGTAAAATTGATTAGAGATGGTTCGATTTTCTTTTTTTTTTTTTAATTTTAATTTTTGTTTTAAGTTCCAGGGTACACAGGCAGGATGTGCATGTTTGTACATAGGTAAACATGTGCCATGGTGGTTGGCTGCACCTATCAACCAACCACCTAGGTATTAAACACAGCATGCGTTAGCTATTTTTCCTAATGCTCTCCCTACCCAATTTCTAAGGAGCAAAGCATTCACGATGTGACTTGGGTGCTGTTAAAGGCATTCAGTTTCAAAGGGGAAACAGAGTGTACAAGTTTGGAAAATGTGCAGCCTGACAATGTGATAGAAAAGAACATACCATTTTCTGAGGAGAAATTCAAGCTGCCTACAGAAATTTGCAAAAGTAAGGAGGAGCTGAATGTTAATCACCAAGACAATGGGGGAAATGTCTCCAGGGCATGCTAGACGTTTGTGGCAGCCTGTCCCATCACAGGCCCATTTAGGAGGAAAAAAATGATTTTTTGGGCCAGGCTCAGGGTCTCTCTGCTGTGTGCACTCTAAGGACTTGGTTCCCTGTGTCTCTGGCACTCCAGTCTTGACTAAAAGGGGTCAAGGTACAACTTGGGCTGTTGCTTTAGAAGGTGTAAGCCCTAAGCGTTGGTAGCTTCCATGTGGTAATGAGCCTGCAGATGCAAAGAAGTCAAGCACTGAGATTTGGGAACCTCTACCTAGATTTCAGAGGATGTATGGAAATGTCTGGATGCCCAGGAAGAAGTTTGCTGCAGGGGTGGGGCCCTCATGGAGAATCTCTGCTAGGGCAGTACAGAAAGGAAATGTGGGGTCGGAGCCCCCACACAGAGTCCCTGCTGGGTCACTGCCTAGTGGAGCTGTGAGAAGAGGACCACTGTCCTCCAGACCCCAGAATGGTAGATCCACTGACAGCACCATGGTGCATGGTAGTATCAGGCACCTGGAAAGGTGGAGAAACTCAATCTAAGCCTGTGAAAGCAGCCAGGAGGGAGGCTGCACCCTGCAAAGCCACAGGGGTGGAGCTGCCACAGACCTTGGAAACCCACCTCTTGTATCATTGTGATCTGGATGTGAGACATGGAGTCAAGGGAGATCATTTTGGAGATTTCAGATCTGACTGCCCTGCTAGATGTCAGACTTGCATGGGGCCTGTAGCCCCTTTGTTTTGGTCAATTTCTCCCGTTTAGACTGGTGGTATTTACTCAATGCCTGTACCCTCATTGTATCTAGGAAGTAACTAGCTTGCTTTTGATTTTACAGACTCATATGCAGAAGAGACTTGCCTTGTCTCAGGTGAGACTTTGGATGGTAGACTTTTGAGTTAATGCTGAAATAAGTTAAGCCTTTGTGGGACTGTTGGAAAGGCATGATTGGCCTTGAAACATAAGGACACGAGATTTGGAAACAGCCAGGGGCAGAATGATATGGTTTGGCTATGTCCTTACCCAAATCTAATCTTGAATTCCCACATGTTGTGGGAGGGACCCAGTGGGAGGTAATTGAATCATGGCAGTGGGTCTTTCCCATGCTGTTCTTATGATAGTGAATAAGTCTCATGAGATTTGATGGTTTTATAAAGAGGAATTCTGCTGCACAAGCTCTCTCTCTTTGTTTGCTGCCATCCATGTAAGACATGACTTGTTCCTCCTTGCCTACTGGCATGATCGTGAGGCCTCCCCAGTCATGTGGAACTGTAAGTCCATTAAACCCCTTTCTTTCGTAAATTGTCCAGTCTCAGGCATATCTTTACACCAACGTGAAAATTGACTAATACAATTCCCTACTTAATAAATGGTGCTGAGAGAACTGGCTAGCCATATGTAGAAAATTGAAACTAAACCCCTTTCTTACACCTTATACAGAAATTAACTCAGGATGGATTAAAGACTTACATGTGAAACCCAAAACTATAAAAACTCTTGAAGGAAATCTAGGCAATACCATTCAGGACATAGACACAGGCAAATATTTGATCATGAAATCACCAAAAGCAATAGCAACAAACACAAAAATTGACAATGGGATCTATAAACTAAAGAGTTTCTGCACAGCAAAAGAAACAATCATCAAAGCAAACATGCACCCTACAGAGTGGGGAAATTTTTTGCAATCTATCCATCTAGCAAAGGTCTAATATCCAGAATCTCCAATGAACTTAAACAAATTTACAAGAAAAAGACAGCCCCATTAAAAGGTGGGCAAAGGACATGAACAGACACTTCTCAAAAGAAGACATTCATGTAACCAACAAACATATAAAAAAAAGATAGCTCAATTTTCACAGTGACTGAAAACCAATTTTAAATCAGCTTAATTCCCAATTGGTTTAAAGTGTTCTATTCTCCTTTAACTGCCTGCTAGAAAGCAAAAGTAAACGCTGAAGGAAAACATGAGTAGCCAGAGCCTTAAATTATCTACTAAAAGTTTGGTATACATTTTTATCTTTTAATCAAAATTATTAGTTACATCAAAAAACAGAATTAAATGATCAAAAAGAGAAGAAAAATATAATAGAAACATGTACACAGGTTTTAGAATTTGGAATTATTGGGCCTAGATTTTAAAATATTTACAACATAGCAAGAATCTCACCAAAGAAAGAAACTATTTAAAACAATAAAAAATTTAGAATGCAAAATTTAATAATTAAAAATATGAACTTAAATAAATGTGTTTGACAGTAGCTTCAAAAAACAAAAAGTATAGAAGATTAAAAATATGAAGAGAATGGAGAAGAGAAAAATTATTAAAGAGCATAAGAGAGAGATAGGAAATGTTAAATCCGTCCAATTTAAACATAATCTGAGTTCCAAAAGAAGAGAGAACGGAGAATGTTGTTGAGTTCTGACTGAGAATTTTCAAAACTATTAAAATGTATTAATTTACATCAAGCACTTTAAAACTGAAGCAGGATAAATACAAGGAGAAAAAAAAAACACTACAAATTTCTGGAAAAAAAGTCAAAGATAAATTTTTTTAAAATATTCTGAAAAAAAGACATATTACCTTCAAAGCAGCAATAATTTACCTTACACCTACATTTCAGCAATGATAAAAGCCAAAAACTATGGAATGACCTTGTGATGGTTAATACCAAGTGTCAACTTGATCAGATTGAAGGATGCAAAGTGTTGATCCTGGGTATGTCTGTGAGGGTGTCGCCAAAGGAGACTAACATTTGAGTCAGTGGGCTAGGAAAGGCAGAGCCACTGTTAATCTGGGTGGGCACCATCTAATCAGCTGCCAGCATGGCTAGAACATAAAGCAGGCAGAAAAACATGAAAAGACTAGACTGGCCTAGCCTCCCAGGCTACTTCTTTCTCCCATGCTAGATGCTTCCTGCCCTTGAACATCAGGCTCCAAGTTCTTCATTTTTGGAACTCGGAGTGGCTCTCCTTCCTCCTCAACTTGTAGACAGCCTATTGTGGGACCTTGTGATCATGTGAGTTAATACTTAATAAACTCAGCTTGTCAGAAAATATATATATATCTCCTATTAGTTCTGTCCCTCTAGAGAATACTGACTAATAGAGACCTCTTTAAATTGCTGTCAGAAAACAGATAACAAACTAAAATTTGATAGCTAGCAAAAAATAACCTTCAAAAGTGAAGGTAAAATAAAAGTACTTTCAGGTTAAAAAAATTTTAAGAGGCCAGGTGCACTGGCTCACGCCCGTAATTCCAGCACTTTGAGACGCTGAGGCAGGCAGATCACGAGGTCAGGAGATTGAGACCATCCTGGCTAACACAGTGAAACCCTGTCTCTACTAAAAATACAAAAAGTTAGCCAGGTGTGGTGGTGGGCACCTGTAGTCCCAGCTACTTGGGAGGCCAAGGCAGGAGAATCGCCTGAACCCGGGAGGCCGAGCTTGCAGTGAGCTGAGATTGTGCCACTGCACTCCAGTCTGGGTGACAGACCGAGACTCTATCTCAAAAAAAAAAAAAAAAAGAAAAAAAGAAATTAAGAAACTTCATGGTTCTATGAATCACCAGATAATAATGTATCTCTACTTTCATTTCAGAAAGAAACATATCATGGACTACAAGTCTCTTTAAATAAACATTGTGTGCTGGAGGCCTAAGAATCAGAGCTACTCTTTCTGGGTTCCAAAAAACTGGGTGCTGCACACTACAGTGCTACCACTGAGAGAGTTGCTCCTGAGCTGTGGGGTAGACTCATTTGAGCTCTCTTCTGAATGCCACCCAAATGCTCTTTGTATGATGGCTACCAGATTTCCTACACAGACAAGAGGAAATAGAAGGTATGTGCTTTATTGAAATAAGGCAGACCCCATACCCCTGCATCCATTTTGCTCAAGAAAGGAGCAAAAGAAATGTTTACTCTAGGTTTCAAAGCCAGTTGACGATGCCAGAATATACCCAAGCCTGCCACACAGACCAGAGACAGATCAAGTCACGAGTTCCATAAAGTGGAAATTAGTTTTTGCAAGAGTCAGGAGTACATTTAAAAACAAAAAACAAAACAAAACAAAAAAGCCTGTCTAAATATTTCAGATGAAAAGCTCCCTCTGACCTGGCTAAAATGCACACTATATCCCAATTTCTTTTCTTTTTCCACTTTCAGGCACTGCTACATAAACCTGTCAGTGTTATTAATGCTTCTCAGTCTATTATTCCATGGATTACTAAATATGGGAAGATCAGATAAAGAGGTCCTTAAAAGAGACAAACGTTATTGCCGTTGTGGGATGAACAGTTCTGCCCTTCCCTTTTCTATGGCTTAGGGTGCTGCAGGCCCCCAAGGAGGAGTGTGTGCCATAGAAAATAAAATAAACTAGCTCCATCGAATGCTCAAACAATAAGCTATAGAACAAAAATGCACTCTCTCAAAATCTTAAAAAATAATTTACTTTAATAAAAAGTTTCCAGAGTATTGTTAGCTGAGATTTTCAACTATGACTATCATTCAACTGTGACTGTTATTTTGTACTTCAAACCATTTTGCACAGTTACTGCATAATAATGTTTTTAAGTCATTTGGCTTTTCCCTCACATTGTGTCTCTTTTCCAAAACCTATAAATAACCTGGAAATGACAAGTGTAGATGGTTTCAGAAGTTTGATAGTGATCCTTTTCACGTAGAGACTATGATCTACCCTGCAGCCTCAAATGCTATTTGTTCTCCACCCTGCCCCTGTCACACCCTGGACTTTGCCCACGTTTCAGGTAAGTGGGACTGGTTGTCTCTTTGTTTTCACACAACAGGTTGTCTTTATTCACTCCTCTCATGTTTACTTCACCCTGCCAAATTAACAGCTCTTATTTATATTTTCTTTCTTCCTTCCATTCTTCCTTTCTTCTTTCCTGCCTTCCTTCCTGCCTTCCCTCCCTCCCTCCTTCCTCCCTTTCCTCCCTTCCTCCCTTCCTCTCTTCCTCCATTCCTCCCTTCCTCCCTCCTTTCCTTCCTTCCTTCCCTCCTCTCCTCCCTCCCCCCTTCTCTTCCCTCCTTCCCCCTTCCCCTTTCCTTCACTTCTCCTTCTCCCCCCACTCCCCTCCCCTTCTCCCGCCCTTCCCCTCCCCTTCTCCCCTCCCCCACCTTCCCTTCCCTTCCTGTCATCCAGCCACTAACTACTTTACCTAGACCCTGTGCTTGGCTTTTAATACCTTTTTCTTTTGTGTCAATCCTCCAACATTGATTTTTTTAAGATATGAAAATGGAAACAATCCAGTGTTGTTTAGTGACCAACATATTGCTCTGTCATATAACTAAGGATTTGATATCAAAAGTAAAATAAACTCAAATGCATATTAAATTAGAATGAGAAAGTATTTTCTCTTTAGGAAGTTGTATTAGTTGATTCCGGCATTGCTATAAAGAAATATCTGAGACTGAGTAGTTTATAAGAAAAGAAGAGGTTTTGTTGGCTCACGGTTCTACAGGCTGTACAGGAAGTATAGCAGCAGCTGCTTCTGGGGAGACCTCTGAAAGCTTCCAATCACTGAGGAAGACCAAGCAGGAGCTTGTACCTCACATGGTGAAAGCAGGAGCCAGAAGAGTGGGGGAGGTGCCACATACTTTTAAATGATCCGATCTTGTGAGAACTCACTCACTATCTCTAGAACAGTATCAAGGGGATGGTACTAAACATATCATGAGAAATCTGCCCACATGATTCAGTCGCCTCCCATCAGGCCCTACCTCCAACATTGGGGATTGCATTTCCAACATGAGATTTGAGCAGGGACGACACATCTATATATCAGAAGTCACAAGTGGAAATAGAAAACATATGAGAAATTGGACAGTTACATGTCCAATGTCCCAAAATGTGAAAATCAATGGAACAACTAAACTGATTTCAAAAAGAATTTAGGCCAGGTGTGGTGGCTCATGCTTGTATTCCCAACATTTTGTGAGGCTGAGGCAGGAGGATGGCTTGAGCTCAGGAGTTCAAGACCAACCTGGGTAACAGTGAAACCTCATCTCCACAAAAAATAAAAAAATTAGCCAAGCATTTTGGCACATGCCTGTACTCCTTGCTACTCAGAAGGCTGAGGTGGGAAGGTTGCTTGAGCCTGGAAGGTCGAGGCTGCAGTGAGCTGTTCCATTCTGGTGACAGAGTGAGATCTTGACACACACACACACACACACACACACATGCACAAATGTAATTCAGCTTGATTTGTGTTTATAGAAGGGAATAAATGTTTTGTGCATTGGATTTGTTAATTAAGAAAAAGAGCATGAAGGTAGCATTGACAGGTGACAACATGCTAGCAGCCCTCACTGGAAGGGGCAAGACGGGTTCAATTTGTCATGAGACTGTTTGGAAAAACCCAGGAGAAGCCTCCCAAAAAACCAGTCAATGAGTGGTCATTGAAGATAAGAAAGGAAATAAGAGTTGTGGACAGGCAAATAAGCGATATCCAAAGAGAAGAAGAAAAAGTGAAACAGTCTGTGAAAAATGCTGCCAAGAAGGGCCAGAAGGATGTCTGTGTAGTTCTGGCCAAGGAGATGATCAGGTCAAGGAAGGCTGTGAGCAAGCTATATACATCCAAAGCACATATGAACTCAGTGCTGATGGGGATGAAGAACCAGCTCACCGTCTTGCGAGTGGCTGGTTCCCTGCAGAAGAGCACAGAAGTGATGAAGGCCATGCAACGTCTTGTGAAGATTCCAGAAATTCAGGCCACCATGAGGGAGTTGTCCAAAGAAATGATGAAGGCTGGGATCATAGAGGAGATGTTAGAGGACACTTTTGAAAGCCTGGATGACCAGGAAGAAATGGAGGAAGAAGTAGAAATGGAAATGGACAGAATTCTGTTTGAAATTACAGAAGGGGCCTTGGGCAAAGCACCAGTAAAGTGACCGATGCCCTTCCAGAGCCAGAACCTTCAGGAGCGATGGCTGCCTCGGAGGACGAGAAGGAGGAAGAGGCTCTGGAGGCCATGCCGTCCCGGCTGGCCACACTCCGCTCAAGAACTGCCATTTTATGTATCTCTTGCACTACATCTCTGTTGTGAGGACTACGATTTTGGAGAAGGTTCTGTTTGTCTCTTTTCACTCCTTGCCCAGGTTTTGGGATCGCAAAGGGATTGTTTTTGTAAAGGTGGCATAAATAAATGCATCACTTTTAGGAGTATAGACAGAAATATCTTATTGTGGGGAGGGGAAAGAAATCCATCTGCTCATGAAGCACTTCTGAAAATACAGGTGATTGCCTGAATGTCTAAAACTCTACTTTTGTCTATAAAACACTATATAAATGAATTTTAATAACTTTTTGCTTTAGCACTTGGCCCCACTGTAGATTGCCCTGTACAGTAAACTTTCCAGGTGTTGGCTTCCCCAGATTGCTTCATTTGTTGGGCGTGGAAAGAGTTGCTATGGCCAGGCATATGGGATTTGGAAGCTCAGCAGAAGTGACTTCTGCTCTGTGGATGCTGCTCCCCAGCTTTCACAGACATGGTGTGGCAGCCATTCTTTTATCTATTTAACCAAGAGGATGCTTGGGAATTGTGCTGCTTTTCCTGTTGGCTGGTGGCTTTATTATGTCCTAGGGTGTGTATGTGGGTCTATTTAGAGCTTCTGTCCCTTCCTTCCCATTGCAAGTTGCACCCAGATCAGAAGCTGTAAGACTAGGTCTCTTTCACCTCTCAGTGCCTGTCCCTGCTTTGAGCTGGTTGTCTTGTGCATGGGACATGGGCTTTTCCTATCCTTGTTTTCTCAAAGTCAGGAGCTGACCAGGAGTACACTAAGATGTGGTCATGCATCATAACCAACAGTCACTCATCTGGGACATTCTTAAGATACATTTATAAATCATTTCAGCAGTAGCACTTTGTATGTGTTGAGAGGTTACAGAGCTTTTCGAAACATGCGATCTCATTTAGTCTTTACAAATAAGGAAAACAGCACAGTTTGGGAAGTATCAGAGCTGGGATTCAAACCCAGATCCTCTGGTCCAAGTTGTATGTGCACTGAACTAATCAGGCAGGAAAAAAGCCCAGCCACTGTCTCATAGATTGGTTTTTGTATATTGTAGCAAAATCCTGTAACAACAGGGTCCTTCCAGTCTTATCATATAAAATGGCAATCTTGGCTGGGTGCAGCGGTTCATGCATATAATCCCAGCACTTTACAAGGCTGACACAGGAGGCTCTCTTGAGAATAGGAGTTCAAGACCAGCCTGAGCAACATAGCAAGATCCTGTCTCTACCAAAAAAAAAAGAGAAGTCATTCTTGAGTCCAGAGGACCCTCCTATTACTCTTGATTTCATCTTTAGAGTATAGTTAAAAAAAAATTTTTTTTAAATCAGTTGTAGGTTCACAGCAAAATTGAACAAAAAGAAATTTCTCATATATCCCCTGCCCTCACACGTGCATAGCCTCCCACCACTCTCAATATCCCACACCAGACACATCATTATTGCCCAAAGTCCATAATTTACATGAGGATTCACTCTTGGTATTGTACATTGTATGGGCTTGGACAAATGTATAATGATATCTACAATTATGGAATCATACAGAATAGTTTCACTGCCCTAAAACTTCTCTGTGTTTCACCTATTCATCCCTTTCTTTACTAATCCCTTGGCAACCACTTTAAAAAAATTATTTTAGGTTCAGGGGGTACAGGTGCAGGTAAACTCGTGTCAAGGGGGTTTGTTATACAGATTATTTAGTGACCCAGGTACTAAACCTATTCCTCAATAGTAATTTTTCTGGTCCTGTCCCTTTTCCCACCTTCTGCCCTCAGGTAGGCCCCAGTATGTTATTCCTTTTTGTCCATGTTATTTCACTCCCACTTATAAGTGAGAACACGCAATATTTGGTTTCCTGTTCCTGTGATAGTTGTTAAGGATAATGGCGTACAGCTCCATCCATGTTCCTGCAAAGGACGTGATCTCATTCTTTAGCAACCACTTTTTACTGTCTCCCTAGTTTTCTCTTTTCTAGAATGTCTTATTGGAATCATACAATATGTAGCCTTTTCAGACTGGCTTCTTTCACTTAGTAATATGCAATTAAGGTTCCTCAGGGATAGTACGAGATGCTACCCAGCGTTTACAGGAAAAGGCTTCTAAAATGAGATGCCTTTCAAACTCTTATGCCAACCTCTGGAATTGGGCAGCATGGCTTTTCTCCTTTCTAGGTCCCATGGCAGCCATTTTGCTGTTACTCACCTTTGGGCCCTATATCTTTAAACTTCTTATCAAATTTGTTTCCTCTAGAATCGAGGCCATCAAGCTACAGATGGTCTTACAAATGAAACCCCAAATGAGCTCAAATAACAACTTCTACCGAGGACCCCTGGACCAACCCACTGGCATTTTCACTGGCCTAGAGAGCTCCCCTCTGGAGGACACTACAAATGCAGGGCCCCTTCATCGCCCCTATCCAGCAGGAAGCAGCTACAGCGGTCATCGGCCAAATTCTCAACAGCAGTTGGGGTGTCTTGTTTAGAGGGGGGATTGAGAGGTGACAACATGCTAGCAGCCCTCGCTCTCGGTGCCTCCTCTGCCTTGGCATCCACTCTGGTGGCGCTTGAGGAGCGCTTCAGCCCACCATGGTACTGTGGGAGCCCTCTCTGGGCTAGCTGAGGACAGAGCACGCTCCCTCTCCTTGCGGGGATGTGTGGAGGGAGAGGTGCCAGGGAAAACCAGGGAGGCATTCAGCGTTCGCGGGCCAGCGCACTCGGAGCACCAGTGGGTGCGCCAGCCCCAGACAGTGAGGGGCTTAGCACCTGGGCCAGCAGCTGCAGAGGGTGCACTGGGTCCACCAAGCAGTGCCAGCCCGCCAGGCACTCAAATTCTCACTGTGCCTCAGCTGCCTCCCGGTGGGGCAGGGCTCAGGACCTGCAGCCCGCCATGCCCAAGACTCCCCCGACACTCTGGGGTCCTGCACAGCCAAAGCCTCCCCAATGAGTGTCACCCCCTGTGCCACGGTGCCCGGTCCCATGGACCGTCCAAGGGCTGAGGTGTGCGGGCTCACTGCACAGGACTGGTGGGCAGCTCTGCCTGCAGCCCCAGTGTGGGATCCACTAGGTGAAGTCAAGTGGGCTCCTGGGTCTAGTGGGGACTTGGAGAACTTTTATGTCTAGCTAAGGGATCCTAACTGCACCAATCAGCACTCTGTGTCTAGCTCAGGGTTTGTAAATACACCAGTTGGTACTCTGTATCTAGCTAACCTAGTGGGGACTTGGAGAACTTTTCTGTCTAGCACTCTGTGTCTAGCTCAGGGATTGTAAATGCACCAGTCATCACCCTGTCAAAACAGTCCAATCAGCTCTCTGTAAAATGGACCAATCAGCAGGATGTGGGTGGGGCCAGATAAGGGAATAAAAGCAGGCTGCCCAAGCTAGCCAGCGGCAACCTGCTTGGGTCCCCTTCCACACTGTGGAAGCTTTATTCTTTCACTCTTTACAATAAATCTTGCTGCTGCTCACTCTTCGAGTCCACACTGCCTTTAAGATCTGTAACACTCACTGCGAAGGTCTGCAGATTCACTCCTGAAGCCAGTGAGACCATGAACTCACCAGGAAGAACAAACAACTTCAGACGTGCTGCCTTTAAGAACTGTAACACTCACCACGAGGGTCCGCAGCTTCATTCTTGAAGTCTGCGAGACCAAGAACCCACCAATTCCAGACACAGTATAATAGAACACAGTATATGGTACCATTAATTTAGACTTGAATTAGAAAGATGGAGGAATAGGAAGAAAATTAAAAAGAAGATAAAAGGAAAAAATAATATATAAACAAAGACACAAAACAGACACAGGATAGGGTAGGGAAAGAATGAGAAGAATAATTTATGTTCAACATAGTCAATATCAGGCACTACATTTGTGCTTTATTTATAGACTTAATTAAACCCACATAGAACTCTGTAAAGTAGGCATTAATTACTTTGTTTAATAGATGGATATTATTAGCTAAGAGTGGAAAGAGGATATACATACCTCCCCACTTCTCATAGCTCTGCCTTTGGGATCAGCTTATTAATACAGCGCTCTCCTCCTGTTTCAAGGGAACAGGCTCAGCCCCTGTGTGCCAAATCTGCTCTAACTAACTCAAGAGAGCTGTGTGATTTCAGGGGTGAGTGTTACGAAACCAGTGAACAAATATACTTATGTCTCATTCTCCAAAATACTATTGCAACAACACTGCATAACAAAGAAACACAAAATTTCAGTGGCATCTGGTAATAAGTATTTATTTCACTTCTAGATGTGTGGGTCAGATGGTGAGGCTCTCCTCCCTTGTGTATTGTTTGTTCATTTGTTTGTTTTGAGACAGAGTCTCGCTCTGTCGCCCAGGCTGGAGTGCAGTGGTGCCATCTTGGCTCACTGCTGCCTCCGTTTTACAGATTCGAGTGAGTCTCCTGCCTCAGCCTCCCTGCCAAGTGCCACCAGGCCAGCTAATGTTTGCTGTTTAGTAGCGATGGTTGCACCATGGTGGCCAGGCTGGTCTCACTCCTGACCTCAAGTGATCCACCCACCTTGGCCTTACAAAGTGCTGGGATTACAGGCAAAAGCCACAGTGTCCGGCCTGCATGTGTTCACTCGGGGGTCTCAGCAAAAGAAACAGCAGCTACCAAGGGAAGCTTTCTGCATAAGAAGAGCAGAAGAGCAGAGGTACAAGAGGGCAAGCCCTCCTCCTCAAATACATTTCAAGTATTTGAAATGCCTCAAATATGCTTACATCCCATTGACCAAAGTAAAGCCACTGTGATAGACACTTTGCTTTAGAGTGAGTGGCAAAGGGCAAAGCAGCAGATACAGGGAGAGAGAAAGAATGTGGTCAATAATTTAATTTACCACACTCTAAAATCCGGAACAATTATAATCAAGAAAAATGGAAACATGCAGGCAGCGTAGTAGGCATTTGAGGTGTTCCTGTTTTTCCCCCCACTTCCACTAGCCAGCTATACTTTCAGTTCTCTGAATGAACCATGCTGTTGCATACTTCTGTGTCTGAAATTGGTGGGTTCTCGGTCTCGCTGACTTCAAGAATGAAGCCAGGGATCCTGGCAGTGAGTGTTACAGTTCTTAAACATGGTAGTCCGGAGTTTGTTCCTTCATATGTTCAGATGTGTCCGCAGTTTCTTCCTTCTGGTGGGTTCGTGGTCTTGCCATCAGGAGTGAAGTTGCAGACCTTCGTGGTGAGTGTTACAGCTCTTAAAGGCAGTGTGTACCCAAAGAGTGAGCAGCAGCAAGATTTATTGTAAAGAGTGAAAGAATACAGCTTCCACAGTGTGGAAGGGGACCCAAGCTGATTGCCCCTGCCTAGCTCAGGCAGCCTGCTTTTATTCCCTTATCTGGCCCCACCTACATCCTGCTGATTGGTCCGTTTTACAGAGAGCTGATTGGTCTGTTTTGACAGAGTGCTGATTGGTGCATTTACAATCCCTGAGCTAGACACAGAGTGCTAGACAGAAAAGTTCTCCAAGTCCCCACTAGGTTAGCTAGATACAGAGTACTGATTGGTGTATTTACAAACCTTGAGCTAGACACAGGGTGCTGATTGGTGTATTTACAATTCCTGTATTTACAATCCCTTAGCTAGACATAAAAGTTCTCCAAGTCCCCACTAGACCCCGGAGCCCAGCTGGCTTCACTTAGTGGATACCGCACCAGGGCTGAAGGTGGAGCTGCACTCCTCAGTCCCTGAGGAGTGGTTGATGGGACCGGGCACCGCGGTGCAGGGGGGCGACACTCATTGGGGAGGCTCCAGCCGCCTGGGAGCCCACTGCGGGGGTGGCGGTGGGAGGGAGTGGTTCTGGCATTGAAGGGGTGGCCTGCCCCTCGACACCTGTGGGCATTTCTCGTTAGGTGGAACTAGAGACTTGAGAAAAGAAATGAGACACAGAGACAAAGTATAGAGAAAGAAAAAGTGGGCCCAGGGGACCGGCGCTCAGCATACAGAGGACCCACGCTGGCACCGGTCTCTGAGTTCCCTCAGTATTTATTGATCATTTTCTTTACCATCTTAGAAAAAGGGAAGTGGCAGGATAATAGGATCATCATAGCGAGAAGGTCAGCAGTAAGACATATGAATAAAGAGCTCTGTGACATGAATAAGTTTAAGGAAAAGTGCTGTGCCTTGATGTGCATATGCGAACATCTCCATAAACCTTTTTAGTGCATAAAGAGCAGCATTGCCGCCAGCATGTCCCACCTTCAGCCCTAAGGCGGTTTTCTCCTTTCTCAGTAAACAGAACATACAATCGGGTTTTACACAGAGATGTTCCATTGCCCAGGGACGGGCAGGAGACAGATGCTTTTCTCTATCTCAACTGCCAAGAGACCTTCTTTCCTCTTATACTAGTCCTCCTCAGCACAGACCCTTCACGGGTGTCAGGCTGGGGGATGATCCGGTCTTTCCCTTCCCATGAGGCCATATTTCAGACTATCACATGGGGAGAAACCTTGGACAATACCTAGCTTTCCTAGGCAGAGGTCCCTGCGACCTTTGCCAGTGTACGTGTCCCTGGGTACTTGAGATTAACAGAATGGTGATGACTTTTCACAAGCATACTGCCTTCAGTCACTTGTTTAACAAAGTACACCCTGCACAGCCCAAAATCCGTTAAACCTTGAGTCACCACAGCACATGTCTCTTGCAAGGATAAGGTTGGGGGTAGGGTCACAGATTAACAGCATCTCAAATACAGAACAAAATGGAGTCTCTTATGTCTACTTCTTTCTATATAGACACAGTAACAGTCTGATCTCTCTTTCTTTTCCCCACAGGACATGGTGATGGTGGGCTGTGGGTCCTGAGCCCTGCCCTGCAGGGAGGCAGCTGAGGCCCGGCAAGAACTCCAGCGCAGTGCTGGTGGGTCTGCACTGCTGGGGGAGCCAGCGCACCCTCTGCAGCTGCTGGCCCAGGTGCTAAGCCCCTCACTGCACTGGGCCGGTGGTGCCGCCTGGCCACTCCAAGTGCTGGCCGCCGAGCCTATGCCTGCCGGAACTCATGCTGGCCTGTGTTGCCATGTTGCCCAACTCCAGAGGTTGGTATAAGAATTTGAAAGGCGTTGTCTGATTTCAGAAGAAACCTTTTCCTGTAAACGCCGAGTGGCATCTTGTACTATCCCTGACTGGTTAGTGTAAAAACACTTCCCCTAAGAAGATGTAGAGTCCTCCTTTCTCAGCAGTGAGGAGGTCTAGGCCTCAGCGGTTTTGGAGAGTCACTGCTGCTAAAGAGTATATTTGGGATTGAAAAGTAAGGATAGATTTTATTATTTCTTGCTAACTGTCTGAGAAATCCTTTGAGAGGCCGGGCGCGGTGACTCAAGCCTGTAATCCCAGCACCTTGGGAGGCCAAGACAGGTGGATCATGAGGTCAGGAGATCGAGACCATCCTGGCTAACAAGGTGAAACCCCATCTCTACTAAAAATACAAAAAACTAGCCAGGCGTGGTGGCGGGCACCTGTAGTCCCAGCTGCTCGGGAGGCTGAGGCAGGAGAATGGCGTGAACCCTGGAGGCGGAGCTTGTAGTGAGGCGAGATTGTGCCACTGCACTTCAGCCTGGGCCACAGAGCGAGACTCGGTCTCAAAAAAAAAAAAAAGAAATCTTTGAGAGCGTGTGGTAGTAGGATAATGAAGTAGATAAACCAGCTATTCCAGTTCCTGTAGCAGTAGCCATTCCTAACCTTACAAATAGGGATATTAGTTGTATGACTCTGCACTGACGGACTTCAGCTGTGATGGGTACTGATAAGGTCTGATTTCCTGGGGCAATATTAATGTTGGGACTTAGAAAGACTAAGGTGTAGATGCCTGTCCAGTTAGTGGGGAGGCAGATATAGGTCGACATTCCACATAAGAATATGCCTTGACTGGGTAGACAGAACTTTGCCCTGGCTTTTAAAGGAATAGGGTACACTGTTTTTTCTTTACTGCTTCTTTCTTTACTCTTCTACTTCTTCTTTGTCTCTCTTTTTCTGAATCTCTTTCTGTCTTTCCTTGTCTGTCTCTTCCTCTCTCTTTCTCTGACTTCCTGTCTCTCTCTCTCTTTCCTTTCTGGTGGTCTTTCCTTGCCTCTGCCAGCTGCTTAGGCTGCTGTTCTCCGTCTCCTTCCCATTTTGATGGCTTTGGCAGTGTAAGACTGCCACTTCCTTGTGTTTTTGCACGGCGTGCAGTAACTCCATGATTTCCTTGTGGTATTTAATGGGGGTTCCCGCAGAGGTTAGGAACTCCATTTCTTTCCATATTTCAGCATGGGCATGTAGTAGTAGATAAGCATACTTGCTATCTGTATACACATTTATTCTTTTTCCCTTTCCCAGTTCTAAGGCTCGGGTAAGTGCCACTAGTTCTGCTAACTGGGCACTGGTCCCTGGGGGAAGAGGCTTACTTTCAAGTACAGTTACATCACTAACTATGGCGTAACCTGCCCTTCATATCCCCATTCTCCACAAATGAACTTCCATCAGTATATAGGTTAAGGTCAGGATTAGTTAAGGGGACTTCTAAGAGATCATCTCGGGCGGCATAAGTGTGGACTGTAATTTGGTGGCAGTCATGCTCGACTGGTTACATTACTTTGAATCTGTTCATGTCTGTCTGGTTGAGTGGTAACATGATAAATATGTAGTAAACACTTTTTTTAAAAAATGGCAACTTAACAAAATATAGTGCTAAACAGTTTATTTTTTTATAGCCTTTCAATCACTTCCTCATTCATGGTATAAATGGAACCACTGTAGCTATACACCAAGGATATGCTATTCTCTGGGTTGTATGTAGCTCATCTATTTTAATGTCTTTTTAATATTTTAAATCAAGGCAAAAACTGGAAGTTCTCTGTCCTTTATCCTAAATTGATCATAAGAACACCCCAGAGTGGCATTTCAGAATATGTTACTGACATAGAAGAATTTGGATTCCTGAGCACTATTTACTGTTGTGCAATTTCATCACACAAAGAGATTGTTTGTTCAGTTCATTATATTTGCTTGCTGACTACATGACCTTCGCCTACCTTGCATAATGCTTCATTTTCTTCCACTTCCTTTTTGCAGGAACTGAGTTACTTTCTTTTAATCATGGTAAAGGACTGACATTAACACATCCCTCCTTTACCCCACCATGGGGCCTTCCTGCTGACCTCATGAAGAAGGACAAAATGTCAGCAAGATTCACCATGAGATCTGATATGATGAAATCAGACGTGAAAAATCCAGACATTGCCCACATTGTGACTCCTGGAGAGAGCATGTGTGCCTTTCCACTCTTAAAATTAATATAAGCCAGGTACAATGGCATGTGTCTGTAATCCAGCTACCTGTGAGGCTGAGGCAGGATGATTGCTTGAGGCCAGGAGTTTGAGGCCACCCTGGTCAACATAGAAAGATCCAGTCTCTAAAACAATATTTAAAAATTTTTAAATTTAATATGTCTTGTAGGGCTTTTAAAATTTCAAAGTAAATTCTTCCCTCTTTCCTACTGAAGTAGATAAATAATATTGAATTTCAAAATGTCTGAGTCACTGGTAAGAGTCCTTCAAGTTCAAATTATTTGACATAGAAAAAAATACAGGAAACAATATGTTTCACATTGAAAGAGAACTAGTTCAGGGCTCGTGTGGTTTTCTTCTGGTTCTATACATCTACATCAGGCTTAGCATCCCCACTGTGGGCTTTTCAAGTTAGTTTCATAAAGTTCCTTTTCTTTTTCCTTTGGTGCATTCAAATATTCCACCTTTATTTTAATTATTTGAGCAGTTATTACTAGTTTTATGTGTGTGAATTGACTTTTCCTGGCACTTGGATGACATAAGTATGTGTCAATAAATATAGAACCAAGACAGCTTTGCTCTGTCTGTTGCAATTTTACCTCATTACGTCCAGTAGCAATATAAGTGAGGTGGTGACTGAGATTCCTGCAAGAGAGAAAGACTTTATCCATCCATTCATTTGTTCAACAAGTAATTACCAAGCTCCTACCATCTTCCAATCACTATGCCATAAAAAGGTGAGGAAGATAAATATGGTCTCTCCTCTCATGGAACTTAGAGTGTAGCAAAGAAGACATTTATTTAATATATAAACATGAGTTTTATACTTACATATAAAGTATTATGCATCTGTGTCAAGATCTAATCACAAAACAAAAACCACTTGTATAACTAGAACAGAGGGACTTGGGAATTGGTTACACAAGTGATAAACAATTAAGAAACCCAGTGGAGGATGAGGAAGCCAGGCAGAGGCTAGCAACAGTGGGAAACCACCATTTCCCTTTTCACAGCCCAAAGGGATATAAGGAAGAGGCGATGTTATCAGAGTACAAGGGTCACGTCACCTGGCAGGAGCTGGAGCCACATTAGGAAACACAACTACTGCCAATTACCACACCAGTGAAAAGGAGATTGAGGAAAGCCTTGGCTTCTATTTGTCTCCACCCTCCAGTTTCTCTTCAATAGTTGTCATTTGCTATAAAGCAACTTGCATGGGAGTTCATTCTTTTTGCAAAATAGAGCAGAGCAGGACAGGGAAATAGAGCAGAGCAGGACAGGGATTGGAGGGTAAATTGGCCCAGAATATACAACATGACAATCTAACCTAATATTGGGAATATCAGGGCCAAAACCACTATTTATTCCTGACCATCATGTCAGCCTGGCTATGTAGCTACATAGTTAGAAATAGTGCTGACAGTCTTAAGATATTCTTTCTTCTTTTCATTCAGACATCAACCTGAGTAATGGGAGGAAAAGAAAGAGGAAGTTCTAAAAATGGTATAGGCAACCAAATGGAGGGTGGGCTTATTTTTTCTTTATAGCCAGGAGCTCAGTATAGACATGAATGGGAAACATAACAAGTATTGAAGTACTATTTTCAAAACCTTACAAGGTTTGTGTTCAAATTTTATCTTTTGCATTTATAAGCTTTGGGACCTTTGGCAATTTCTTTAATCAAACTGAATTTTGTCTCCTCATCTGTAAAATGAGGTTAATAATATCTACCTTGAGACGTATTATGGGGATTTCCATATAGCAGAGACATAGGGATGTCAAGTTGGATGGGGTTGAGGGGTAAGGGCTTCAAGTCACATTTGCACAGAAAACCAAATGCCCACTTTGTACTGCCACCAACTAGAGTTAATATATGTTAATGACTTGGATACACAGTAGGTGTTCAATAGTTACTTGTGT
>NW_012119177.1:807414-809409 GCF_000951035.1 Colobus angolensis palliatus | reverse complement strand
GAAACCCCGTCTCTACCAAAAATACAAAAATTAGCTGGGAGTGGTGGCACACACCTGTAGTCCCAGCTACTTGGGAGAATGAGGCAGGAGAATCACTTGAACTGGGAGGCAGAGGTTGCAGTGAGCCGAGATCGCGCCACTGCACTTTAGCTTGGGTGACAGGGTGAGACTACATCTCAAAAAAATGAAATAATAAAATAAAATAAAAAGCTGGGTCTGGTGGTGTGCACCTGCAATCCCAGCTATTTGGTAGGCTGAGGCAGCAGGATGCCACTGCAATCCAGCCTGGACAACAGAGTGAGACCTTGTCTCAAAAAAAAAAGAGAAAATCTACTAAAACTCAGTGAGAACACTAAGAATCTGGGAATCCAGATCATTTGAATCACAACCTGCTCCCTCTCTTCCTTCTTCCAACTCAGTATGAGAGAAATTTCACTTCAGACAAGCAGCCAAGGACAAGGGTTCCCTCCTGTCTTAGCTGTCAGGCAAGGGGTAGATTTCCAGCATTTTTCAAATGCACCAGCTATGTTTCACAGAGGCAAAATTTATCTGCTGCATGAGAAGTCAGAAGCTCCCTTCTTCCATCCAGCCCCTACTTAGTGCAGAATCTCTACCATAGGTGTTGTGGCTGGCTGAGAAGACTGAGACCCTAATTGCTTTCGCCAGAGTTCATTTATAGGGTGAAGGTTCCACTTTCGTGAGGAAAGCCAGGAGGACCAGAAGGTGCTGCCTCCATCTTGAATCCTCCTCTTAAAGGAAGGGTGTCATTCATAGCAAAGTCCCTACCTTAAGCCCCATGGCTCGGAGATTTTTCTCTCAGGAAAAGAAGTAAGCCTTCAGAAAAGAGTTTCCCATTTCTCCACAAAGAACTAGCTTTAATCTGAACCAAGTGTAAGAAAGTTCAAGCTTAAGGGTGTTCTTTAAAACTGAGATGTTGAAAGATGGTGAATGCAACAAATTAAAAAGTTGGCCAGCAAGTTTGCTAGAGAGAATAAATGATGAAAACAATACAGAAACTACCTCTAAAATGAGGCCAATAGTTTAACTGTGTCAAACTATGGAAAATTTATGCCCAAGGGCATCTTAAATATAAAAAGGCAATCAACCACCAATTAAAGAAGGCTAACATCTGGGTGTGATGAAGGAAAGAAAGAGTCAAAGAGAGCACTGCTAAAGCTGCTCTCATCTTAGCTGAATGTTCCTGTGCCCAAGGTTGTGCCCTCTAAGGAGCAACATCAAAGGCTTCCTACTAAAATAGTACCATCAGAAACTAAAGGAAAAAACAGGCAAAAAATAACAAGCACCACGAGATGAGAGACAATTATATCCACAATTGCTACAATATATTATTTAAGTGTCTCGTTTTCAGAAAGAAAAAAAAAAGACACATGAAAAGCAACAAAAATATGTGACCGGTACATACACACACACACACACTTTCACACTCACACACACACAGGGCTGGGTGCGGTGGCTCATGCCTGTAATCCCAGCACTTTGGGAGGCCGAGGAGAGCGGATCATGAGGTCAGGAGATCCAGACCATCCTGGCTAACATGGTGAAACCTCGTCTCTACTAAAAATACAAAAAAATTAGCCGGACGTAGTGGCGAGAGCCTGTAGTCCCAGCTATTTGGGATGCCTAGGCAGGAGAATGGCCTGAACCCAGGAGGCAGAGCTTGCAGTGAGCCGAGATCTCACCACTGCACTCCAGCCTGGGCCACAGCGCAGGACTCTTAAAAAAAAAAAAAAAAAAAAGCAGGCAATAGAAACTTCCTTTAAGGAGGCCCAGACTTTGACCACTTCTGATAAAGACTTTAAAGTAGCTATTATAAATATGTTTGAAGAACTGAAAAATCAAAATCAAAAACAAAAAACAGACTTAAAGGCTTAAAAAATTGTATGATGGGTCTGGCATGGGGGCTTACGCCTGTAATCCCAGCACTTTGGGAGGCCGAGGCAGGCGGATCATGAGGTTAGGAGATCGAGACCATCC
>NW_012119177.1:776987-807364 GCF_000951035.1 Colobus angolensis palliatus | reverse complement strand
AAAAATACGAAAAAAAAAAAAAGCCGAGTGTGGTGGGTGGTGCCTGTAGTCCCAGCCACTCGGGAGGTTGAGGCAGGAGAATGGTGTGAACCCGGGTGGCGGAGCTTGTAGTGAGCCGAGATCACACCACTGCACTCTGGCCTGAGTGACAGAGAGAGACTCTGTCTCAAAAAAATCAAAAACAAACAAACAAAAATTGTATGATGGTAGTATCTCATTAAAGAGAGAATGTATTAAAAAGAAAGTATTTAAAAAAAAAAAAAAAGGACCAGGCCAGGCGCAGTGGCTCACGCCTGTAATCTCAGCATTTTGGGAGGCGAAGGTGGGCAGATCACCTGAGGTCAAGAGTTGGAGACCAGCGTGACCAACATAGAGAAATCCTGTCTCTACTGAAAAATACAAAATTACCTGGGCATGGTGGTGCATGCCTGTGATCCCAACTACTTGGGAGGCTGGGTCAGGAGAATTGTTTGAACCTGGGAGGCAGAGGTTTCAGTGAGCTGAGATCACACCATTGCACTCCAGCCTGGGCAACAAGAGCAAAACTCCATCTCAAAAAAAAAAAAAAAAGACCAAATAGAAATCCTGAAGTTGAAAGTACTGGAATCAAACTTTAAAAATCACCATAGGGCTCAACCACAGATGTGAACTGGCAGAAGAAGAAATGAGCAAGCATGAAGCATGAAGATAGGCTAATAGAGAATAATATCCAAAAAGCAGATAGAAAAAAAGAATGAATAAAAATAAAAAGAGTCCCAGAGGAATGTGTGACACTAAGAAACGCACCAACACACATATAATAGGATTACCAGAAGAGTAGAACAAAAGTATTCAAAGAAATAACTAAAATTTTCCCAAATTTGAGGAAAAACAGTATATATATCCAAGAGGGTTAACAAGCTCCAAGTAGGAAAAACAGAGCGCTATACATAGAAACATCATAGTCAAAGTGTTGAAAGTCAAAGACAAAAAGAACTTTTTTTTTTTTTTTTTTTGAGAGGGAGTCTTGCACTGTCACCTGGGCTGGAGTGCAATGGCGCAATCTTGGTTCCTTCCGACCTCCACCTCCAGGGTTCAAGGGATTCTCCTGCCTCAGCCTCCCGAGTAGCTGGGATTACAGGTGCCTACCACCACACCCAGCTAATTTTTTGTATTTTTAGTAGAAATGAGGTTTCACTATGTTGGCCAGGCTGGTACTGAACTTCTGACCTCGTGATCCACCCGTCTCATCCTCCCAAAGTGCTGGGATTACAGGCGTGAGCCACTGCACCTGGCCCAAAAAGAACATCTTAAAAGCGGCACAATGAAGCTGAAACAAGGACAATCGCAGACAAACAAAAACTGACAGAATTGGTAGCGATCCTATCTCATAAGAAATACTAATATAACTGCCCAAGGGGTTCCTCCTGCCTCCTGCACAAAGGAAGACCATGGCATTGCAGTAAAAGAATTTAATTAGACATGAGGCCAGCCACACCACATGGAAGATGGAGTTAGTACTGCAATAATTCTCCTCTAAAGCTTCTAAATTAGGGATTTTTCAGGCAGTTTGGGGGAAGGGGTGGAGGTTGCTAGGCTTGGTGCTGATTGGTTGGGGTGGAGATGAAATCAAAGGGTGTCAAAGCTGTCTTCTTGCACTGAATCACTTCTGAGTGGGGCCACAGGAGCAGGGTTGGAGAGTCCAAGTGGTGTCAGATGTGAAAAAAAACCTGAAAAGATATCTCAAAAGGCCAATCTGCAATAGTAGTATTATTTGCAGGAATGGTTGGCAATCTATGTCTACACCTTAGCAGAATCAGTCTCCTCTCTGCCCCCTAGCCTGATGGCCTTTCATTAACTTTATGAAAGCAGATGAGTTTGGGGGAAGGTCTGTTATTTAAACAATCTTCTGGCCAGGTCTGGAGACTCACACATGTAATCTTAGCACTTTGGGAGGCCAAGGCAGGTGGATAATGAGGTCAGGAGTTCAAGATCGCCAAGATGGTGAAACCCCATCTCTACTGAAAATATAAAAATTAGCTGGGCATGGTCTCAAAAACAAAACAAAACAAACAAAAAACAAACAACCTTCCAGAGTTAGCTCAGCCTAAGCCCAGGAAAAATTGAGGTAGCTTGAAAGCTAAAGGCAAGAGGAAGGGTGGGCTAGATCAGATCTTTTTCACTGTTTAATTTTGCCACTGATATAATTTTTATAAAGGGGGTTCACTAGGGGAACTTCCTCAGGATGAAAGCAAGGGGCCTCAAACCATATTTTATAAGAAGCAAAATAGAGGCCAGGTGCAGTAGCTTACACCTGTAATCTCAGGACTTGGGAGGCTGAGGCAGGCAAATTACGAGGTCGGTAGTTCAAGACCAGCCTGGCCAATATGGTGAAACCCTGTCTCTACAAAAAATACAAAATTTAAGCAGGCATGAAGGCACATGCCTGTAGTCCCAGCTATTCGGGAGGCTGAGGCAGGATAATTGCTTGAACCCGGGAGGCGGAGGTTGCAGTGAGCCAAGATCACACCACTAACTTCAGCCTGGGCAACAGAGCAAGACTCTGTCTCAAAAAAAAAAGAGGCAAAATAGAAAAAGAGCATGCTTAAAAGTAATTATGTAGTTGTAAAGGTAGTATAAATGCATATTAATTCTTCTCCTAATTGATCTACAAAACAAATGAATAAAACATCATGCTTATAATTTCATTGTTAGGCCTATAACACATACAAAACCAATAATATTACAAAGAATATGGGTGTGAGCAAAGCAGTATTGGAGTAAGGATGTGATACCAGATGATAACCCAAATCTACAAGATAAACAAAGAGAAGAAGAAATGCTAAATGAGATGGTTAATACGACAAAAACTATAAGCATTTGATCTCTTTTGTTCTCTCAGGTTCTTTAAAAGACATACAATTATATAAATTAATACTTATAACAATGTATTGCTGCATTTGTAACATGCTTAGATGTAATATATGTAACGATAACTGCAGCAAAAGGCAGAAAAAGAAAAACTATGCAGGGGTAAATTTCCATATCTTACTGGAATTGTCAGTAAAACTGTAGTAGGTTCTGATAAGTTAAGATGCATGTGACAACTCTTAGAGCAACCACTCAAAAAAAAAAAACTTAAAAAAATTGTTAAAGAAATAAAAAGTATAACACTACACAATATTTACTAATACAAAAGTAAGCAACGAAGGAACTAAAAGACAAGAGGCATAGAAAACAAATGGCAGAATTAAGTCCATTTTACCAATAGTAACACCAAATGTAAGTGAATTAAATAACTCAATAAGGCCGGGCATGGTGGCTCATGCCTATAATCCCAGCACTTTGAGAGGCCGAGGTGGGCGGATCACAAGGCCAAGAGATAGAGACCATCCTGGCCAACATGGTGAAACCCCATCTCTACTAAAAATACAAAAATTAGCCAGGTGTTGTGGCATGTGCCTGTAGTCCCACCTACTCAGGATGCTGAGGCAGGAGAATTGCTTGAACCCAAAGGCAGAGATTACAGTGAGCTGAGATAGCACCACTACACTCCAGCCTAGGTGACAAAGCGAGACTCCATTTAAAAAAAACAAAACAAACAAACAAACAAACAAAAACAAAACAAAAACCTCAGTAAAATGGCAGAGATGATCAAACTGGATGAAAGAACAAGAACCAACTATATGCTGTCTAGAGTTGACACACTTTAGATTTATAGATACAAATAGATTGAAAGTAAAAGGATGGAAACAATATATCATGCAAATAGCAATCATAAGTTTGCTGAAATGCCTATATTAATGTTAGACATATAGAACTTTTAAAAATGTTACAAGAGAGAAAGAGGGACATCTTTAATAATAAAAAGACCATCCTTAGGAAGATACAACATTTATAACCACATATTCACCTAAAAACGGTCCCAATATACATGAAGAAAAGTTAACAAAATTGAAGGGAGAACAGACATAAAGAAATAGATATTCAATAATAATATTCAGAGACTTCGTGGTCCACTTTCAACCAATGGAGAAACAATTATGAGGAAGATCAACAAGAAAACAGAAGACTTGACCAACATTGTAAACCAGTTATACCTAATAGATACCCATAGAACACTCTATACCTAGATGAGACATATTATTCTCAAATGGAAATGAAACATTCTCCAAGACAGACTACATCGTAGGCAACAAGAAAACCCTCAACACATTTAAAATAATTGAAGTCATACAAAGTTCATTATCTGGTCACATTGGAATGAAGAAATCAATAACAGAATGAGAAAATAACAGGAAATTTGGGGGATGCACAAATAGTGGACATTAAACCACACACTTCAAAATAATCTGTTGGTCAAAAAAATCATGAGGAAAATTCAAAAACACTTTGAAATGAATAAAAATGAAAACATAAAATATCAAAACTTATTACCTTAGAGCAGGTAAAACAGTGTTTGGAGGCAAATTTATGCCTATAAATATCTATATTTAAAAATTAAGAAAGATTTGAAATTCATAAAATCACCTTCAGATATTAAAAAGGAATAAATTTAAAGCAAGCAGAAAAAAGAAAAAAATGATTGAAGCAGAAACTAGTAAAAAAAGAGACAATTAATGAAAATTAATGAAGCCCAAATGTAGCTTTTTGAAAAGATCAACAAGATTGACAAAGCTTTATTTAAACTGACAAAAAGAAAAAGAGAGAAAACTCAAGTTATCAAAATTCAAAATTGTCTTTGTTTGGGTTGCTCTAAAAAGCTACCATAGACTGCATATCTTAAAAAAAACAGAAATGTATTCCTCACAGTTTTGGAGACAAGGAAACCTAATATCAAGACAGGCAGATTTGGTGTTTGGAGAGGACCTATTTTCTGGTTCATGGATAGTAGTTTCCTGCTGTGCACTTATATGGTGAAAATGGGAAACCAGCTCTCTGGAACCTTTCTTATAAGGGCACTAAACCCAGCCTGACCTCATGATCTAATCATCTCCCTAAGTCATTACATCCTAACACTATTATGTTTGTGATCAGGTTTTCAACATACGAATTTTGGAAAGACACAAGCATTCAGACCACAGCAGGAATAAAAGAGATAATATTGCTAGCAACATTACAGAACTAAAAAGGACTATAAGGAAATACTACTGCAATTGACTTCATGTTTATGTTCCCCATGATTTATATATTGAAATCCTATCCCCCAAAGTCGTGGCATATACATTATTCTCAACTTTACATGGAACATTCTCCAGGGTAGGTCATATGGTAGGCCACAAAACATGTCTTAACAAATTTAGGAAGCCATAGATCATATGGAGTATCTTTTCTGGTAAAAATAGTGTAAAACTAGAAATCAATAATAGGAGGAACTGTGGAAACTTTACAAATACATGGATATCAAACAAAGTGTCTTTGAATAACCAATGAGTCACTAAAGAAATTAAAAGTGAAATTAAAAAATTTTATGAGACAAAAATAGAAACACAACATACATACTAAAGTCTATGGGGTACAGCAAAAGCAGTTCCAAGATAGAAGTTTACAGCAATAAACACCTACATCAAAAATGAAGAATTATCTCAAATAAATGACCTAACATTGCACAGGTAGAACAAGAAAAACTAAAACCAAAAAGCAGAAGAAAATGATAATAAAGATTAGAGCAGAAGTAAATGGAGACTAAAGAAACAAACTTCAACATCCTTCATGATAAAAAAAAAACTTCTCAACAAATTATGTGTATAGAAGGTTCATAGCTCAATGCAATAAAGACCATATATGACAAACCCATAGCTAACATCATACTGAATAGAAAAAAGATGAAAGCTTTTTCTCTAAGATCTGGAGAAAGACAAGAATGCACACTTCCATCACTTCTATTCAACATAATATTAGAAGTCATAGCCACAGAAATTACACAAAAGAAAATAAAAGTCTTCCAAATTGGAAGGGAGGAAGTCAAATTGTCTGTTTGCAGACCATATGATCTTATGTAGGGGTAAACCAAAAGACTCTGCCAAAAAACTGCTAAAACTAATAAGTGAATTCACTGAAGTTGCAGGGTAAAAGTAAATATGCAAAAGTCAATAGCATTTTTGTACCCTAATAGTGAACAATCTGAAAAAGAAATAAAAAACAATTCCATTTATAATAACTACAAAAATCTATAAGATACCTAGGAATAAAGTTAACCAGAGAGGTAAAAACTGTAGAATACTGATCAAAGAAATTGAAGAGGACACAAATAAATAGAAAGATATCCATGTTCATAGATTGGAAGAATTAATATTGTTAAAATGTCCATATCATACCAAAGTATGTAAAGATTCTCTGTAATCTCTGTCAAATTTCCAATGACATCCTTCACAGAAATAGAAATGCAGTCCTAAAATTCACATAGAATGACAAAAATCTCTGAATAACCAAACCAATCTTGAGCAAAAATACCCCACAACAACAAAGCTGGAGGCATCATACCAGCGAACTTCAAAATATATCACAAGCCTACAGTAACCAAAACAGCATGTATTGGCAGAAGAACAGGCATAAAAAACAATGGAACAGAATACAGAGCCCAGAAATAAATCCACACATCTACAGCCAACTGATTTTGGACAAAGGTGCCAAGAACACACAATGGGGAAAGGACAATTTCTTTAATAAATGGTGCTGAGGAAATTGAATATCCATATGCAGAAGAATACTAGATCCCTATCTTTCACCATACAAAAATCAACTCAAAATGACTTAAAAAACTTAAATATAAGACCCAAGACTATGAAACTACAGAAGAAAACATAGAGAAAATGCTTCATGTCATTGGACTAGGCAAGGATTTTTTTGATAAGACCTCAAAACACAGGCAACAAAACAAAACATAGAAATTGATATACGCCAAACTAAAAAGCTTCTACACAGCAAAGAAAACAATCAACAGAGTGAAGAGGCAACCTACAGGATGGGATAAAATATTCAAAACTATACATTGACAAGGCATTACTATTCAGAATATATAATGACCTTGAATCAACAAACAAAAAATAAACAACCTCATTTTAAAAATGGTCAAAAGACTTTAACAGGCATTTTCCAAAAGAAGACATACAAATGGCCAACAGGCATATTTAAAAATACTAAATATCACTTATCATCAGGGATAATGACCCTGGTCACTAATAACCATGTAAATGCAAACCAAAACAATGAGACATTGTTTGACACTGCTATTCTCACTCCAGTTAGAATAGCTGTTTTAAAAGAGACAACAGATAACAAGTGTTAGCAATTATGTGGAGAAAAGGGAAACCTTAATACACTGTTGGTGGGAATGTAAATTAGTACAGTCATTATGGGAAACAGTATGGAGGTTCCTGAAAAATTAAAAATAGAACTATCATATGATCCAACAATCCCACTATTGGCTATATATCTGAAGGAAATGAAATCAGTATATCGAAGAGACCTCTGCACTCTCATGTTTATTGCATTACTATTCACAATAGCCAAGATATGGAATCATTCTAAGTGTCCAACAATGGGTGAATGGATAAAGAAAATGTGATATAATATAATGGAATATTATTCAGCCATAAAAAGGAAGGAAATCTTGTCATTTGTTACAACATGGATAAACTTGGAGACATCATGTTCAGTGAAATAAGCCAGGCACAGAAAGACAAATACCACATGTTCTTACTCATATGCATAATCTAAACACATTAAAAAGATCCCATAGAAGTAGTGAATAGAATAATGGTCACCAGAAACTGGGGAGAGTAGAAGTAAGGAGGAAAGGGGAGAGGATGGTCAACAAGTACAAAGTTACAGTCAGAAAGGAAGAAAAGGTTCTGATGTCCTGTAGTACAGTAGGGTGACTATAATCAACAAAAAAGTATTGTGTATCTCAAAAGAGCAGGAAGAGAGGATTTTGTATGTTCCTACCACAAATAAATGATAAACATTTGAGGTGATGAGTATGCTAATTACCTTTATTTGATCACTGTACAATGTATACAGGTATCAAAACATCACATTTTACCATACAAATAGGTACTATCATTATGTGTCAATTAAAATAATTTTTTTAAAAGTGGTTCTGGGACGGTGAGATATCTACATGCAAAAGAGTGAATATGGGCCCCTACATTATACCACTTACAAACATCTACTCAAAATGAATCGAAGTCCTAAATGTAAGAGCTAAAGGTATAAAACTGTTAGGAGAAGATATAAGGATAAATCTTAACAACCCTGTAGTAGGTAACAGTTTCTTAGATGTGACACTAAAAGCTCAAGCAACAAAAGAAAAACAGATAAATTAGATTACATCATCATGTAAAACATTTGTGTTTCAAAAGACACCAGCAAGAAAGTAAAAGACAACCATGTAATGTGAAAAAAATATTTACCAGTCATATATCTGAGAAGAGATTCATATGTAGAATATAAAAATCACCTTCACAAGTCAATAATTAAAATATAAATTACATAATTTAAAAGATAGGCGAAAGATATAAAGGCAAAAGATATAAGTAAACACTTCTCCAAATAAGATATGTGAATAGCCAATAAATACATCAAGATATGCCAAAATCAATTAACTATAAGGAAAACACAAATGAAAACCACAATGAGATACCGCTTCACACTCCCTAACATGGCTATAGTCAAGAACACTGAAATATCAAGTGTTGGAGAAGTTGTGGACAAATGGGAACACTGTTGGCAGAAATGTAAAATGGTACAGCCACTTTGCAAAACTGTTTGGTAGTCCCTCAAAAGGTTAAATATAGAGTTACCATATGACTCAGCAATTCCACTCTTAGGTGTGTACCCAGAAGATATGAAAGCTTACGTCCACACAAAAACTTACCCACAAATGCTGATAGGAGCATTTTATTTGTAATAGCTAAAAAGTGTAAAAATGCAAATATCTATCAGTTGACAAATGGATAAATAAAATACGATTTAGCCACAAATGGGAATATTATTTGCCAATTAGAAGGAACGAAGTACTGGTACATGCTATGGCATAGTTGAACCTTAAAAATGAGATAGGAGGCAGGACTCAACATGGGGCTCAGACACTGGACCAAACTGAGTACTAGCTAAAACAGATCTGATGCAGAAGCACCTGCCCATAAGACATGCCCACTAATGTGTCATGTCAGTTTACCATTGCCATGGCAACAACATACCATCCCTTTCCATAGCAATGACCCGACAACCCAGAAGTTACCACTCTCATTGTATAAATTTTTGCACAAACCACCCCTTAATTTTCATATAATTAACAGTGGGAATAAATATGACTGCAAAACTCTCTCTGGGCTGTTATTCTGGGAGTATGGAGTAGCCCTGCTCTGCAAGGAGCAGTACTTCTGCTGCTGCTGTTGTATGCTGCCACTTCAATAAAAGTTGCTGTTTAATGCCACTGGCTCGCCCTTGAATTATTTCCTGGGCTAAGCCAAGAACCCGCCCGGGCTAGGACTCACTTTTGGGGCTTGCCTGTCTTGCATCATCTGGTGACCAGCGAAGGGAGGAAGACAGTGGAGATGGCAGTGATTGGTGGAGATGGCAGTTATTGATTGGTGGAGATGGTGAGACCTGGATGCTGCGACAATACAGAGAGGTAGCGATTGGAGAGAGACAATGAAAGATGGCAGTCAGAAAGGCAGTGAGATAACAACAAGAGACAGCAGTTGGTGAGAGTGAAAGATGGCAATCTGCAATATCACAAGGAGAGAGACAGCAAAAAAGTCTGTGATCTTGAGGCTGCAAGAGCTGTAACACTGAGGCTGTAACAATAAATAGCTTCTAATACTACAGAGCTATAACAATAACCAAAGACTCTTTTAAGAGCCATCATCCTTCCCTGGCAGGCAGCAGAGCAAAGTGGAAGAGCAAGTAGCCATGGTGCTCCTGCCTCATGGAACCCACTGCTCCAACCAGCAGGTCAGTGGATTACAGGTCCCTGTGCTGCCCCTTTCACAATATGGCAGCTGAGCCCACCCAAGCTGGGGGAACCTGGAGAGACCTATACCCAAGTCATACATGGGAGATCACTTGGTGCAATGGGTGAATGTCTTCTCTCTTCTCCTCCCCAACCATAATATTAGGTAAGGTAGGAAATAAAGGCCTTTGGCTAAGTGGTCAGTTAAAAGTTAGCCGCAGTAACTTTTACCTGAAGCACATCCTTGTCACCACTTTTCCTGTTTCCCCCCTGCCCCACTTCATTTTGTTGCTCCCCATTTGTTTTATTTTTAGTTCTAAAAATGTATGTTTTGATTGCAATCATTTGTTTGTGGTCATGTTTGCTTTCACTTTCCGTTAACTGTATTTGGCAATTGTTTAAGGCGGGATACTTGGTAGTGAGAGATCCCCCATTGTGTGGACTCTAGAACACTAGAGTCAAATTGTTCTGCAATTCCAACTTGGTCTGGGGTTCACTCTTGGCCATCCCTGGGGTGCCTCAAGGTTTTTGGCATTTGGTGAGAGAACACTCATTGGCTGAACTTCGGACACTCTAGGTTTTCAGCATAGGTATTTTTGGTCACTCCACTAAATGCTCTGGGGTTTCCAGCATTGACATTCCCTCTAGGACTCTGGGTTATAGTCCCTCCCCCTAGGGGACTATTGGTCTTGCCATTTTCTACCTTAAAGTTGGAAGTATTATTTTCCTAATAGTCAGCTGCAAGCCCCTTCCTATGTGCTGTCATATAACTGCCTTGCTCAAGCCCTTTCTTGTTCAAAGAAACTGAGAGTTCCCAGACTCCTGGCCTGATGAACAGCACCTACAGTGACAGGCAAGTGGCCACCTGAATATTTTTTGGTGTCTCCACTTCTGGGTAGGTTCTCCAGCAAGTCAGGGCCTCCAAAGTCTCCCCTTGGGCAATGCAGTTTACCCTTCCCTTCCTCCTTTCTACAATCACTATTTGTTAGTCCCCCCTTGTATATCGCTCACTCTCTGTGGAATCTAGGCTCAACATCCAACTGCCATTTGTAGTTTGTAATCTACTTTTGTAACACCTTGCTATCTGTAGAAAGTGTGAATTTAAAAAGGGAAAAGTAACTAGGCATTTGCTAAACTTAGGCTAACTAAAACCCCCTGTAGAGATTCTTAGTGTACATGGGGACAACAGTGAACATCCCAGAGGATTCACAATTAGGGTGTCTTTTAGACAACTGAAGTAAGTTTAAATTAGTGCAAAGAAAACTGGCACGAGTAAAGTATGGGGGAAAATGTCCCCCATGATCCAATCACCTCCTACCAAGTCTCTCCCTCAACACATGGGGATTATAATTTGAGATGACGTTTGGGTGGGGACACAGAGCCAAACCATATTATTCTGACCCCAGACCCTCCCAAATCTTGTGTCATTCTCATATTTCAAATCACAATCATGTCTTCCCAACAGTCCCCCAAAGTCTTAACTGATGATGGTATTAAACCAAAAGTCCAAATCCAAAGTCTCTTTTGAGACAAGTCAAGTCCCTTCCACCTATCAGCCTGTAAAATCAAAAGCAAGTTAGTTACTTCCAAGATACAATGGGGGTACTGGCATTGGGTAGATGCTCCTATTCTAAATGGGAGAAATTGGCCAAAACAATGGGGCTACAGGCCCCATGCAAGTCCAAAACCTGTCAGGGCATTCATTAAATCTTAAAACTCCAAAATGACTTTTTTTGACTCCATCTCTAACATCCTAAACATGCTGATGGAAGGGGTGACCTCCCACAGCCCTGGGTAGCTCTGCCCCTGTGACTCTGAGGATACAGCCCCTGTGGCTGTTTTCACAGGCTAGTGTTGAGTGCCTGCAGCTTTTCCAGGTGTATGGTGCAATCTGTCAGTGGATCTACCTTTCTGTAGCCTGGAGGACAGTGGTCTTCTTCTCAGAGCTCCACTAGGCAGTGTCCCAGTGAAGACTCTGTGTGGGAGCTCCAACCCCATATTTCCCTTCTACGCTGCTCTAGCAGAAATTCTCCATGAGGTCTCTGACCCTGCAGCAGACTTCTGCCTGGACATCCAGATGTTTCCATACATCCTCTGAAATCTAGGTAGAGGCTTCCAAACCTCTGCTCTTGTCTTCTGTGCACCTGCAGGCCCAACACCACACAGAAGCCACCAAGGCTTGGGGTTAACATCCTCTGAAGCAATGACTCCGAACTGTACCTTGACTCCTTTTAGCCACAGCTGGAGTTGGAGTGGCTGAGACAGAGTGTGCTGGATCCTGAGGCTGCGCAGAGTAGCAGGGCCCTGGGCCTAGCCCAGGAAACCATTTTTCCTTCCTAGGCCTCTGGGCCTGTGATGGAAGGGGCTGCTGTGAAGATCTCTGACATGCCCTGGAGACAATTCCCCATTGTCTTAGCTATTAACATTCAGTTCCTCATTACTTATACAAATTTCTGTAGCTGGCTAAAATTCCTCTCAGAAAATGGGTTTTTCTTTTCTACCATACAGTTAGGCTACAAGTTTTCCAAACTTTTATGCTCTGTTTCCCCCTTTTTTTTTTCTGTCCATAAGTTTATTGTCTTTATCTGAAAACCCTTATAGAAAATTGGTTTAGCTCTCCACAGTCTGCTCCTGAGCTCTGAGGAAGCCTGTCTTCTTTTGAGCTACCTAATCTTTCTTCTGAGCAAGGGACATTTTGGGATGGTTCCACTTCTTCTTTCTAATTTCTTTCTTGGGCTTCTTTTTGTAGACTGCATTCTCTCATATAGCAGCACGAGCTTTCTTATACACTTCCATCATGTGTAGAGTTATACTCTTCTTTATGTATTGAGAGAACTGTTTCTTGTAAGCATCTTCACCTTCTTCCATTAAGTAGCATATGTAATCTGCAACATTCTGGCCCATGATGTGCTTCTGGTGTACTTCTGAATTAAATTCTTTGCTTTCAGAATCATAACCAGGGAATCATTTGGTACTGTGAGGGATACGCAAGCCTCCATCCACAGCTCCCTTCAGGGCACCAAAAACTTTATTGCCAGTGGTAGTTCTGGCAAGGCCTGCATCCAAACAGCAGGTAAAGGCAACCAGATGACCATCAATGCTTTCCACGTTGTATTCATTGCCAGTCACCTTCACTTGGCCTTCATAGATCTTGTCCACATCAAACCTTTTGAGAAGCCTGTGGGTCAGCAGCAGGCCAGTATAATATGCTGCAGCATAATTTGTCAGGTCAACCTTCACACCGTATTTTGGCAGTTCAAGTGCATATGCTGCACAAACTATCATATTCCCCTCTATACAGGCATAAGCAATCTGACAAATGATACCTCTTTTTGTTACATGAATGATCATCCTATATTTGAGTGTGTTGTATTTATTTTTATCCTGTATCACCAAGCATTTCTGAGCACAGTAATCATTTTTACCCTCTCATCGTCTTCTACATTTCACTTGGTATCTCTCAAAGTAGGCCTTATTCTTGACAACTTTAACAAACCCCATCCTGTGGAACAGAGACCTCTGCTTCCCTTTTAAATATAAGTTCCAATTTTGAACCATATCTTTGTGAGTGCATATAGCTGAATGCTTTCAGAATCAGTCAGGCCACATCTTGAATGCTTGGCTGCTTAGAAATTTCTTCTGCCAGATACCCTAAATAGTCTCTCTCAAGTTCAAACTTCCACAGATCTCTAGGGCAGAGATAAAATGCTGCCTGTATCTTTGCTAAAGCATAGCATAAGTGACCTTTGCTCCATTTTCCAAAAAGTTCCTCATCTCCATCTAAAACTGCCAGAGGCTTTCGAGCAAAGCGAATCCATTTTGAGTGAGGGCTAGGAAAATGAGGCTGAGACTTGCTGGGCTACATTTCCAGAAAATTAGATGTTACTAGCCTCTAGATGTTTTTGGTTAAGGGAACAAATTTATGATGTTTACTGAAACAGACCCAGACTTGGGATTGTCCAGATATCCTGATATCTGGAGAACAAGGACATTCCTAATTTTGCTTTAAAGATAATAATATTGATTCTTATAAAATATAGTAATTAAGAAAATTAATCCTTTATGACAAACTCTTGTAGCAGAGCACATCTCCCTAAGAGCTATTTTTATCCTATAAATATACAAGCATTGTACCTAGGGTGGAAGGGTTCCTCTTCTTACTTTCAGGAACATCCTACTCTGTCTATGGAGAAGCTGTCCTTTCACTGCTTTACTTTCTTAATAAACGTGCTTTTACTTTGCACTGTGGACTAACCCTGAATTATTTCTTGTGTGATATCCAAGAACCCTCTCTTGGGGACTGGATCAGGACCCCTTTTCAGTTAATAAAATATCACTGTCAGCATTTTGGTCGTAACCATTTAACAAGTCTCTAAGAAGTTCCAAATTTTCCCGCATCTTTCTGTCTTCTTCTGAGTTCTCCAAACTATTCCAACCTCTTCCTGTTGCCCAGTTCTAAAGTCACTTCAACATTTTCAGGTTATCTTTATAGCATGACCACACTCCTAGTACCAATTCTCCGTATTAGTCAATTTTCACACTGCTATAAAGATACTTACCTGAGACTGGGTAATTTATAAGCAAAGAGGTTTAATTGACTCACAGTTCTGCATGACTTTGGAGGCCTCAGGAAGTTTATGATCATGGAGAAAGGTGAAGGGGAAGCAGACACCTTCTTCACAAGGTGGCAGGAGAGACCTGGTGAGTGCAGAAAAAACTGCCACTTTTAAAACTATCAGATCTTGTGGGAACTTCCTAACTATCACAAGAACAGCATGGGAGAAACCACCTCCATGATCCAATCACCTCCCACCAGGTCCCTCTCTTGACATGCAGAGATTACAATTTAAGGTGAGATTTGGGTGGGGACATGGACCCAAACCCATATCACATCCCAATCTTGCTTATTTCCTTCCTTCTGCTTGTTTTAGATTTAGTTTACTGTTTTGTTTTCAGTGTCTTAAAATTGGAGGTCTTATTATTGATTGGAGATTTTCTTGTATAGGTATTTACAGCTATAAATTCCCCCTTTAACTATTGTTTTAGCCATATCCCATACTTTTTTTGTTGTGCTGGGATTTTGTTTTCATTCATTTCACAGATTGTCTTTTTTTCCCCCTCTGTCTTCTTAAGCTATAATTGACAAAAATTGTTTATATTTATGGTGTACAATGTGATGTTTAAACACATGTATACATTGTGAAATGTTTAAGCCAAAGTAATCAACACATTTAGCACTGCATATATTTATCTTTTTTTTTGTGGCAACAGCATTTAAAATATACTCTCTTAGCAATTTTCAAGTATACATTATTAACTATGGTCACCATGCTGTAAAACACATCTCCGTAACTCATTCATCCTAATTGAAATATTATACCTTTAGACCAACATCTCTACATTTTCTTCCACCTCACCCCCACCCTAGCCCCTGGTAACTACTATTTTACTCTCTGCTTCTATGAGTTGAACTTCTTTGGATTCCACATGTAAGTAATATCATACAGTATTGTCTTTCTCTGCCAGGATTATTTCAGTTAGCATAATGTTGCCAAGTTCCCTCATGTTGTTGAAAATAACGGGAATTTTTTATTACTTAAGCCTAACTAGTATTCTATTGTACATATATACCACATCTTCTTTATCCATTCATCCCTCAATGGATACTTAGGTTGATTCCATATCTTAGTTATTACGAATGATGCTACAATGCACATGAAGGTGTAGATATCTCTTTTGACATACTGATTCTATTTCCTTTGAATAAAGAAAATATGGCCCAGCCCGGTGGCTCATGCCTGTAATCCCAGCACTTTGGGAGGCTGAGGTGGGTGGATCGCTGGAGGTCAGGAGCTCGAGACCAGCCTGAAGAACATGGTGAAATCCCATCTCTACTAAAAGTACAAAAATTAGCCAGGCATGGTGGTGGGCAACTGTAGTCCCAGCTACTCGGGAGGCTGAGGCAAGAGAATAGCTTGAACCTGGGAGGTGGAGGTTGCAGTGAGCCGAGATCATGCCACTGCACTCCAGCCTGGATGACAAGAGTGAGACTCAGTCAAAAAAATAAAAAAGAAAATACATTTTTTTCTTTGTGTATATACTATAGGTTTTTAAAACTCAGAAGTAAAAATGCTGGCTCATACGATCATTTTATTTTTAATTTTTTCATGAACTTTCATATACTATTTTTCATATGGCTGTTCTAATTTACATTCCCACCAACAGTGTGTTAGGGTTTCCCTTCCTCCACATCTTTGCCAGCACTCATTATTTTTTGTGTTTTTGATGATAGCCATTCTAACAGGTGTGGGGTGATAGATTCTTGGGGTTTTGATTTTCATTTCACTGATGATTAGTGATGTTGAGCATTTTTTCATATACACGTTGCCATTTGTATGTTTTCTTTAGAGAAGAGTCTTTTCAAGAGCTTAGCTCGTTTTAAAATCTTGCTTTCTTGCTATTATTTGATTTCCTTATATACTAGAATTTTTTATGGGGGGTACTTCAGTTTCTCACTGTTATCATCAAGACTCACTGCCTCCCATCATCAATATTTATTGAGCATTTATGGTGTACCAGGCACAACAGAACATACAGAAAACATTGTCCCTGCTCTTGAGAAGCTTACATTCTAAAAAGGTGTAGAAAAGCAGCTTACATTCTAAAGAGGTGTAGAAAAAATACACCTCTTTTAAAATGGCATTTTTGTTTGGTGTTTTCTGCAAAGTACTGAGGAAATATTTTGAAAAGTGTCTTTAGGTATAACTTAGCCCAATTATTATTTAGAGAATAGAGGAAGAGAAAGAGGAAGGATTTGAAAGACAGACAATGACAGGTCATTTAGGATAGGTAGGGTTTTAAAGGGAGATAAACACAATCTCATCAATTAAGGAGAGATGAACTGCAGTAAACAGGATGAGGGAAATAGTTCGTGGGATGCAAGCAAAGGAAGCAGGGTGTCTTAGACATTGAGTGGAGCCAGAAAGATCATGCGGCCTTTTTCCAAGTACATGGCCAGCAAGTAGGAATGGTTTTTTTAGTAGAGACGGGGTTTCACCATGTTGGCCAGGCTGGTCTCGAACTCCTGACCTCGAGATCCACCTACCTCAGCCTCCCAAAGTGCTGGGATTACAGGTGTGAGCACTGCACCTGGCCGACAGCAGGCTTTCTCTGGGGAGTTCAGAATCTCACAATAGAACACAGAGAAGTTAAGGGCCAGACCCAATCTGATAGGATGTGTTGGTTGCATTTCCTTTTTGCTTTCAAAAGCTTCTTGGTAGGATTGTTGTGACTGATTTACAATCCCTTTCTTGTCATCACCAGCAGCAACCTCAGCCAAGTAACAGTAGTAATCTCCTTTCATTTTCATATAGAAGACTTTGCTCTCTGCTTGTGAAGCATTGGGGATCAAGACCTTTTCCAAAAGAGACAGTACATCATTGCAGATATCTATTAGCTCTGTCTCAATTTTCTCTGTATTGTTGGGCCATCTGCTGTTTTTTCTCAGCACCTTCCATCTTTTGTTCAATACTTGAAACGACCTTCAAGATGACCCACGGGCTCCTACAACATTTTTGCAAGCAACTGAGAGAAGGTTCCTCTCCTCACTGGATAATTCAGCTTCTTGCTCTATTACAGATCTCATGCAGGCTACCATGTCATCATATCGCTCAGCCTGCTCGGCCAGTTTGGCCTTCTGAACCAGCTCATTTTTATCCATGACTAGATGTTCTGTTTCTGGATTGGGTGGTGGTGGCAGACCAACAGGGGCTCAGCAGTCTCTGGGGGGCAGCAGTGGTGGCAGTGGGAAGCTCAATATCCTTATAAACTAGAATATTCACCCCTTTTAAGAAGTATGGTTTGCAAATATTGTCTCCCATTCCACAGCTGGTCTATTCACTCTACTGAGCCTTTTTTGTGCAGATAGATGCTTTTTATTTTGATGCAGTCCCATTTGTCTACTTCTGCTTTTGTTGCCTACGCTTTGGGGTCATATTTTTTAAAAACCACACCCAGATCCATATCAAGAAGGCTTTTTACCTTTTTCTGTTTTTCTCCTCTTAGTTTTACAGTTTCATGTCTTACATTTAAGTATTTAATCCATTTTAATTTGATTTTTGGATATAGTATGAGATAAGGATCCAATTTTATTTTCTGTATGTGGTTATCTAGTTGTCCCAACAACATTTATTAAAGAGAGTGACCTTTCCCATTGTGTCTTCTTGGCATCTTTGTCAAAGATGAATTGACCAAAAATGTGTAGATTCATTTCTGGCTCTCAATTCTGTTGTATTGGTTTGCACATGCATTTTTATATCAGCACCATGCTGTTTTGATTTTGTTAACTTTGTAGTACATTTTGAAATAAAGTAGTGTGACGCCTCTTGCTTTATTCCTTTTTGCTTATGATTGCTTTGGCTATTTGAGGCTTTCATGGTTCCATACAAATTTTAGGACTGCTTTTCCTATTTCTGTGAAAAAATGTCATTGGAATTTTCATACGAATTGTATTGAATCTCCGCATTACTCTGGGTAGTATGAACATTTTAACAATATTAATATCTCTAATCCATGAAAGTGAAATATGTTTCCATTTATCTGTGTCTTGTTCAACATCATCCATCAATGTTTTATAGTTTTCAGTGTGTAGGTATTTCATCTCCTTGGTCAAATTTATTCCTAAGTATTTTATTCTTTCTAATGCTATTGCAAATGAGATTGTGTTGTTAACTTCTTTTTATTGATAGCTCATTGTTACTGTATAAAAATGTGACTGATTTTTACTTGTTGATTTTTATTCTGTAACTTTATTGAATTTGTGTGTTAGTTCTAAGAGTTATTTGGTGGAGTTGTTAGGATTTTCTATATACAAGATTATGTTATCTGCAAACAGATAATTTCACTCCTTCCTTTCCAATCTGCTTGTCTTTTTTTTTTTTTCCTGCAATTGCTGTGGCTAGGACTTCCTGTATTATATTGAATAGAAAGGGCAAGAGTGGGCACCCTTATCTTGTTTCTGATCTTAGAAGAAAAACTATCAGTTTTTCACTATTTAATATGACATATTAGCTGTGAACTTGTCACATATGGTCTTTATTATGTTGAGATACACTCCTTCTGCTATGGTTTGAATATTTTTTCCCTCCAAAACTCACGGTGAAATTTAATCCTCACAGTGGCAGTACTGAGAGGTGGGGCTGAGCCCTCATGAATAGACTAATCCATTTATGAATTAATGGGTTAATAGATGATCATGAGAGGACTGGTGGCTTCACAAAAAAAGAAGAGAGATCTGAGCTAGCGTCTTCAGCTCCTCCCCATGTGATGACCTGAGTTGGTTAATGACTCTACAGAGTTCCTATCAGCAAGAAGGCACTCACCAGATACAACCCCTACCCTTGGACTTCTCAGCCTCCATAACTGTGAAAAATAAATTTCTTTTCTTCACAAATTACCCAGTTTCAGTTTCTGTATAAGCAGTATAAGCAAGAGAAAACAAACCAAGAAACCTTCCATACCTAATTTGTTAAGCCAATATCAGGAATATTGGCTTATACTTTTCTTCCTTCCCTGGCTTTTGTAACAAAGTAATGCTGGCTTCATAAAATTACTTTGGAAGTCTTGTCTTCTCTTTAACTTTTTGAAAGAGTAAGAGCAATTAGCGTTAATTCTTCTTTAGGTGTTTGGTAAAATTAACCAGTGAAGCCATCTTCTCCCGGGTTTTTTTTTTTTTTTGCTGCTGTTCGTAGTTTTTTTATTATAAATTTAACCTCTCACTCATTACTGCTCTGTTCAAATATTCTCTTTCTTCATGATTTAATCTTGGTAGATTGTATATTTCTGGAAATTTATCTATTTCTTCTAGGTTAGCGAATATATTGTTGTATAATTATTTATAATAGGCTCTTAGGATCCTTTATATTTCTGTATCCGTTATAATGCTTTCTCTTTCATTTATAATTTTTAGTCTTCTCTCATTTTTTTCACAGTTTAGCTAAAGGTTTGTCAATTTTTATGTTTTCAAAAAACCAACTGTTTCTTTGATTTCTGTTATTTTTATTATCTCCATTTCCTTTATTTCTGCTCTGATCTTTATTATTTCCTTTCTTCTGTAACTTTAGGCTTAGCTTCTTCTTTTTCTAGTTCCCTGTGGCATCAAGAAAGGTTGTTCAAAATCTTCCTTTTCTCTTATAGGCATTCATTTGTCTCTATAAACTCCCCTCTTAGAGCTATGTTTGTTATATCCCATAAATTTTGATTTTTTTTCATTTTCCTTTGTCTCAATGTTTTTTTTTTATTGTAAAATTTCTTTTGTAACACATTGGTTGTCAGTAGTGTGTTGTTTAAGTTTCATATATTTGCAAATTTTCCAATTTGCCTCGTTATTAATTTCTAGTTTCATATCACTGTGTTTGAAAAAGTTACTTGACATGGCTGGGCGTGGTGGCTTATACCTGTAATCCCAGCACTTTGGGAGGCCGGGGTGGGTGGATCACCTGAGGTCAGGAGTTCGAGACGAGCCTGGCCAACATGGCGAAACCCCGTATCTACTAAAAATACAAAAATTAGCTAGGTGTGGCAGCAGGCATCTGTAATCCCAGCTACTTGGAAGGCTGAGGCAGGAGAATCACTTGAATTTGAGGGGCAAAGGTTGCAGTGAGCCAAGATCATGCCACTTCACTCCAGCCTGGGCGAAAGGGTAAAACTCCATCTCAAAAAAAAAAAAAGAGAGAAAGTTACATGACACGACTTCAAGCTTCTTAAATGTGCTAAAATTTGTTTTGTGGCCTAAGACAGGATCTATCCTGAATAATGTTTTGTGCACATGAGAAGAATGTGTATTCCACTAGTGTGGGATGGCATAATCTGTATGTTTCTTAGTTCTATTTGGTCTACCATGTTATTCAACTCTGCTGTTTCTTTATTTTCTGTCTAGATGATCTAGCTATTGTTGCAAATAAGATGTTGAAGTCCCCTACTATTATTATATTGCTTTCCATTTCTTCCTTCAGTTCTGCTAATATTTGATTTATATATTTAAGTGCTCTGATATTGGGCACATATGAATCTATGATTAATACATCCTCTTGGTGAATTGACCCCTAGATCATTTTATAATGACCTTTTCTCTTGTGAAACTTTTTGACATAAAATATATTTTGTCTGATATAAATTTGGCATCCCTGTTTTCTTTTGGCTACTGATTACACGGAATATTTTTTCCATCTCTTTATTTTCAGACTACATGTGTCCTTAAAGCTAAAATGAGACTCTTAGAGTATACAGTTGAATTTTATTTGTTTTTGCATCCATTCAACCATTATATTTTTGACTGGAGAATTTAATTTACATTTAATGTAATCATTGATAGGTAAGGAATTACGATTATCTTTTTGACTGTTTTGTAATTTATTGCATTCTTCCTCCTTTGATGTCTTCCTATGTGACTTTTTGTGGGGGGAGGGTGACGGAGTCTCACTCTGTTGCCCAGGCTGGAATGCAGTGGTGCAATCTCAGCTCACCGCAATCTCCACCTCCTGGGTTCAAGTGATTCTCCTGCCCCAGCCTCCAGAGTAGCTAGGACTACAGGCACCCACTACTGCACCTGGCTAATTTTTGTATTTTTAGTAGAGACGGGTTTCGCCATGTTGGCCATGCTGGCCTTGAACTCCTGACCTCAGGTGGTCCACCTACCTCAGCCTCCTGAAGTGCTGGGATTACAGGCGTGAGACACCGTGTCTGGCCAAGTCTTGTAGCTTTGTAATTCCACACTTCAGCTAAGGCATAGGAATTTTCCTGTAAATTTTCTGAGTGCCCATGGCCTAAATTCACAGCCATCAGAGATACTGTAGCTCTTCTCAGTGGCTCTGCAATGAAGCACTAGAGTACATTAACCTCTAGTTTGCAGTTTAGTGCAATGTTTATTGCAGTGAAAGGTATTTTCATACTAAGTTGTATGTGCAGGTAAACCGAAATGCTATACATATAAATGAGCCCTGAGAATATTACTGGAGGAAGTTTTTAAATGAGGAAGACTAAATCTTGGGTTATGAAACTTTCCCTCTTTCTCCATGGCATGCAGAGTAAGTACCAGATATTTTGGACTCAGCCCTCCTAGATCCCATCTGCCTGTCTTCTCAGGATGCTTAAATATCTCTTCTGTTTAGTCTCAAAGTCTATTCCAATCTATAAGAGTTAATTACTAATGCACATATGGGTATTGGGGGGAATTGCATGAAATACAAACCAATATTAACAGAAGTTATTATTTTGGTGTATTGCCTAACACCACTGAACATATACCTCCCTGCAGATCCCCATCTGCCTCCAATTATACTCCCACAGCTGTGGGTGAATAGGCATTACTTAAGTGGGAGTAAAAAAATATGCTATTTTATCTGTTAGCCTGTTAAATAGTTACAGTACTGAAAATATGTCTTTTGTACCATCCTCCTGGAATTTTCACCAGGTGCCAAGCTTTTTCCCACCTCCAAATTCCTACTGGGCTTTGGTCCTCTTTTGATAGCTTTCAAGTAATTTTTTTTACACATTTTATCTCAACTTGTTGTCAGTACTTATTGAGGAGATATAATTGAGAACTGGCAAGTAACCATATCCTTGGAAAAAAAACAAGGCACCCTTTTTTTTCTATTTACTTAAGCAAGCTACTATCAGGGAGGTTCACAAACATGTCCAATAGTTAAGCCGTCTTATCTACAGCTTCCAACCTTGGAAGGCTGTAGTATCACATAACCATATACATACTTACAGCATAAAGCATATATCTAATCATCCCCACTTACTCTGCAAAATGATAAATTCTCCCAAATTATCATTTAATCAAGCGACTTTCCTGTTCAAGAGTGTAATGGCTTAAGGTGCTCATTATATAACAAATTGAAATTAAATACAGTACTTCTAATAATGACTTCTTCCAATCAGTCCAAACTGGGTTCCCACTTATTCCCTATGATATACATCTCCGTACCGTAAAACTTTATCCTTCCTGCTCGGCGCGTTGGCACATTCTGTTCCTCCCACTAGAATATTTCCTGCATTTATTCAAATCATACCTATGACCATTGCAGAACTCCAGGCACATGACCATTCCATCCAAACCCCTGCCCTCAGAGACTTGACCAAACTCGAGTACAGCTTTAGCAGCATAAGGCCCTGTGCCCAGGACGACTGCCTCAGTAAGCTGAACTACGTGATGTAACCAGCACAGAACTGATGATAGGTCTCTGACATCCCTTTCTTAGAACATTTACTAAAGGGCCTGCAATTGTAAATACTTATTTCTTGCTACTCAGAAGTTCTCTCTCAAGGACCGGAGAGCCATTCCCTGGAAATGCAATCAAGAAGGATAAAATCCTCCGTAGGACGATACAATCCTGCGGTAACTGTTGAAACACACACACACAGCTGGCCTAATCACATTTACACTAACAACTCTGTAGGTTCACTTTCTCTACTGAGCGCCCGCATATCCCCTTTCTCCTTTTAAAAGGCCCCTTTAAAAACGCTCAGGTCACCTCTGCACAAATTGAAATAGTGCTCAGCTCTTTCCTGTCAGTAGTTAACTGAACAAATGTTTTCACCGCTTTAACGTCCAGCTGCGCTTATCTTTGACATCGACTACCTAAGGTCTACCTTTAGTCCCACGACTCTGACAAGACGATCTCAGTATTGGCGTAAAATGACCTCCCCTTTCAAGGATTTTCCAAAGCACTTCCTGTCTGAGGCATACAAAATGTATTGGCACGGAATTTTACACTTACTGAGCTTTATAAACACCTCGTCACATCCACACATTCAGGACACACACTGGGTATTCGGGTAAAAACAAACAAACAAACAAACAAAAACACAAAAAACTGGCTAAATACCCATTCCCCTCAACAACTCGGATGAGATATCTAAAAAGGGTCGACCTTCGGTACCTTTCTGTCCTCTCCCCTCTCGCTGTTTGCCTACACTGGCTTCCTTGCCTCCCCTTTTTCCCACGTTTATCGGAGCCAAAACAAGCACGGTTCAGCAGCCTCCTTTCCCAGCACTAACCCTGTGCTGCAAAAGCGAAAATTAACAGCCAAGAACAATAGGAGACCGCCCACCCGGGCTCACTCGCGACACTAGGGGGAGCGATACGGCTGCAGGAAACGGGGAGCCTCGCGGCAGAGGCGGGATTTCCGGGGTCACGGGAACCGACAGGGGAACAGGATAAAGTCCTCGGAGAATCCTAAAATGTCGCCGTGGAATGGACTGTAGCGCTCGCTTCTCCAAACGTGTCCCAGACGGCGACCCTCGCCGGCTCTGCGACTTGTCCCTTGCAAGCGCCGCGCAGGCCTGCCACCTGCTGGACGTGGAGACGCGGTGCTAAGCGCCACGGGTCGACTGTACGCCGGGCGGGGAAGAAGGGCTAGGGGAAGAGAAGAATCGGTCCTCGCAGAGCGCTCCGGGAGATCGCGAGATTACACTTTCAAAAGCATAAGGAGGCTTGCTTTCTACACACTGATTTAATTTCGGAGTACATTCGAGGCCCTGTGCTAAGTTAGGTAATGTTCCCTGTGACTTCTGTAATTGTCTTTTATGTATTAAATTGTCTTGCTTAACTAAAACTTTTCTTGTGTCGTGTCACCAACTTTTCAAGAACGAAAGATGAGCAACTCCATTCTGGTAGAGGTTCTTTCATTGGAGAATTTTTGAGCTGCAGTAATCCTTTTAACGCTGCGCACACATACAGGGGTTACACGTGTAGGGGATTAAAACCACAGTTAAGTTATAGGTTGAAGGGGCTGTTAAGGACTTCAGGCAACATCTAAATAAACACTGCGTTCTTTTCTCTGTTCCACATCTGGGAGCCTCTTGTATAGCAGCTGTTGCTCTAGGTGCTAGAGGTACGCAGAGGAACTGGACAAGGGCAAGAAAAACAAAGGACCCCTTTCGAAGAACTAGCATTCTCTTGGAAGAGACAAGCTTGTGGTGAGAAGTGTTATTTGTGAAATCTACGAGGGCAGGGGAGGAGCGCAGTACTGAAACGGGTGATCCTTTCTTGATTTCTTATTGGGTTCTGGCTTGAAAGGCGACCATATAATCAGTTGAGATTACTGCAGTGATTAACATTCCAGGAAGGGAAGCCAGCCTGTGAAGAAGCATGGCGTTGAGACAGGGTGAGTGGTGAGATTAATAAACAGGATAGTTGGAGAGTTGATTTGTGGCCAGATTCTTAAGTCCCTGTATGGAATTTAGGCTTAAGAAAATTATCACTAGGCACTGCAAATACCCTCTTGCAGCTAAGACTAATGGGAAGAACTGGTTAAAAAACTAATTACAGCAAAGAGTGAGAGAGTAGTGATGAGAGATACAGATGTTGTGAGAGCAGACAACAAGGGGACTTTATGTCGTCCTATGTTAGAGGAGATGATTTGAAGTTACTCTGAGGAAGACAAAAATGTAACGGAAAGAGAGATCGCATATGCGAAAGCTTGAAATGGCGAAAAAATCAGAAGGATTTCAGGAACTGAAAGTTGTGCATTTTGCCTGTGTGAGGGAGAGAGTTGTGGGTGGCATGTAATGAACCTTGAAAGGTAGTTCATATTATGACAGCCTACAAACGAATCAGAACTTTTAAAAACAGGCGATATACAGACAGTCTGAAATCAAATGCTTCTGATTTCTATTGCGTGCTCTAGGCTAACTGTTTTCTAAGTATGAGTTTACGTTAGTCTTCTGGATTTAGTGATTACAATATAAGGTGAAATAGGTAAGGGCTTTTAACAGAACATCTCACTTATTTCCTGTGCACTAAGGGGGAACAGATCACCTTTGCAGAACTTGAAAAAAAATGGAAAGTGCGACCTTTGATCTCAGATGGGCTTTCTTTCCTCTTTTCAGTGGCTTGGTAGTGAGCTGCTCGGCTGCACCGAATTTTCTTTGTGGTGGGGCTGCGGACTGCAAGACATCTTGCTTGGCAAGTTTTAAACATAAGTTTTACCCGGAAGCAAGCTTATAAAATTGTAAATGCCTCAGAACCTTTTCATCTTCCTGTGATTCTGGAAGAAATCCAAAATACCCAATCGTTTAACTACATGCTTCTACAGAACCTGAATCTTAAGCTCTGTTCACTTTGTACTATTAGATTCTATAGTAGATTAATAATGACTAACACCTTGTCATCTCATCGCAGAGCTTTTGTCTAAGATAGTCTCTGAATTTAGAACTGGGATGAAAGTATGCATAATAGGCTATTATAAAATTTTTAGAATTGGATTTCTAAACTTGGGATCAGTGAATCTAGCAGGCTCAAGCAGTGTTCTCAGGTTTTTCTGGCACAGACAAGGAATGTAAGAGGAGGAGAGAAAAGGAGAGATGGTAATGGGAGAGAATAGAATGAGAGAAGATAAAAAATATGGAATTAATAGTGAAAGGAAACGTGAAGTATTATAAGATTTTCTTGGAAAAATTGGCATTTTAGTGATAGATCAAAGATGACTAATGAGACAAAATACTACTATTACATAAATATTTAATGTTTTAATGATTTGAGGATAAAAGGATATCTGATGGCATTCATACTAAATGCTGTAGTGTTGATGTTGGAGAGAGGGATAATGTCAAGACAGAGCAGACAGACCCCTTTACAATGAGAGCAGAAGATATGTTGTTTACTGATTCTGCTTTCCCACAAAATGCTAATGCTTTTATAAGTCTCTACTCTTTATTTTCTAGATTAACTCCTTGTTTCTTCCCCTAAACAGGATTATGGAAGACAGGCAAAAATAAAAAATAAAAAAAGGTTTTTTTTAAAGCAACCATCTATGTCTTTATCAGGTTTCTTTAGCACTTTCATTCTGAAGATATTATCAAGGTGGAAATCAGGGCCTCTGCCCCACATGGATCTCCTTCATTGAATTGTATCTTCATGCCTGATTAATGGCGTATTTTAGGCAAAAGCACCCAGGCATACTATATTTGACTCTGAATATGTAGGCCTCCGAGGTTTGTTAACTGAACTGGTACGTGACCTTGACAGCTTCCCTAGACTAGAAGCATTCCTAAGGAACCCTGAGCTCTAGTCTATTTGGCCTTCTTAGAATGGGACACTTCCCAAATTGAAGGCAGCCGTAGGTTGCAGAGGAGAGAGGAGGGAGAAAGGGAGAGAGGGAGAAAGCAAGTTCCCTTTGTTGCCTCAGTAAATAGAATGCAGAAGGGAGGGACACATTAAGTCAAGTCTTATCTCGATACGTACTGGCTAAATTGCCTCTCATTCTGAGAAAGTTATAGAAAATGTGTCAGGTTATCCTTAACTCATAATACCTAATAGCCTTGTGAGAAAAATCTGTTCAAATAGTTAAAGTAGGAAGAATACCACTAACCAGACCCTTATAAAATATGTATTATATATAGATATATAGAATGACTTTGTATTGTCTATTAACCTCTTTTTTTTTTTTTTTTTGAGATGGTGTCTCGCTCTGTCACCCAGGCTGGAGTGCAGTGGCGTGACCTCGGCTCACTGCAAGCTCCGCCTCCCGGGTTCACGCCATTCTCCTGCCTCAGCCTTCCGAATAGCTGGGACTACAGGCGCCCACCACCACGCCCGGCTAATTTTTTGTATTTTTAGTAGAGACGGGGTTTCACCTTGTTAGCCAGGATGGTCTCAATCTCCTGACCTCGTGATCCGCCTGCCTCGGCCTCCCAAAGTGCTGGGATTACAGGCGTGAGCCACCGTGCCTGGCTATTAACCTCATTTCTTAAAAAGTGTTAATATTTTTATTAGTGATGCAGTAGAGATTATGTTGCGTAGAAACAGGTTTTGTAAATATTAATAAAACCAGACAAGGAGCTCTTACCCTCCTTTTCTGAAGAGGAGCAGAGATTCCTTAGCTAGGAGCGATGAAGAAGTTGTGGCTCTTTGGCAAGCTGACCAGAGGCCAGTGAAAGATTATTTGGCTGACTATGATACTCTCACTTGTAGCTACACCCCTGGGTTTGCATTTTTAAAGTACCCAAGAATGAAATAGTTCTTTCTCTTTCTTTGAGACAGTCTCTCGCTCTGTCATTGTGGGTGGAGTGCAGCGGTACAATCTCAGCTCACTGCAATTTCTGTCTCCTGGGTTCAAGCTATTCTCCTGCCTCAGCCTCCTGAGTAGCTAGGATTACAGGTGTGTGCCACTACACCTGGCTAATTTTTGTATTTTTAGTAGAGATAGGGTTTTGCCATATTGGCCAGGCTGGTCTTGAACTCCTGATCTCAGTGATCTGCCTTCTTTGGTCTCCCAGAGTGCTGGCATTACAGGCATGAGCCACCACGCCCGGCCTGAAATAGTTCTCTTTTTCTTATTTTGTAAATATAGATTTTATCTTTAGTTTAGAAAATGATGACTAGGTACCTATATAGTAATAACCACAATGTGTGTCATTAACTTCCACAAAAATTTAATGTAAAATTCTGTGTTAAGAGCTGTGAGTAAGATGCAGTCCCTGTCCTGACCAGCCCTAAAATGCTACAGCTTATCTCATATGTACCTTTCTGTTATGTTTTCTGGTTGTGCATATTTTTTAAGAAATATCATTACCTTTAATAAGGACCCTTGCTTAGCTGCCAGACTTGTCAACAAAGAAATTTCAGACATCTATAGGTTGTAATTATTGTCAGTGGCTACTGATGCAATATGTAAAGCAGAGTTCTTAAGAAACTAGTTTTACAACTGGCAGTTTAGGAGATTGGAAGGAATTCCTGGACAGGAAGAAAATATTTCCTGAGAAGTAAATGTAATGTAGCACACATATATAGAGAGTGAAATGTATAAGATGAGTTTTAAGAACAACAAAGTAAATAACTGTGGATGACATTATCTAGGTTAAGAAATAGAATATACCTGTATTCTGAAACTTAACTTTTTCAGCATTGGTTAGGTGACTCAACTGATATTTTTCTTCATTCTTCACATCTGTGTTTCTTTTCTTTCTGGTGAAATGCAATATAACATAAATTTCAACTCAGTGAACAAAAGTCATTTGTTATAGAAGTAATATATAGCTGTGAAACACTAGTATTGCACTGTTTCATAACCGTAAAAATTCTGGTTACACATATGTAGGATAATTCTGGTTTTATATATGTGTATGTGAGTATATACATTTGATATTTACTTTACTCCCTAGCAGAGCTGGTATGTTGCTTGATTTTGGTTGTACTTCTGCTTAGAATTTTAAAAATTAGAATGAAGGGCAATAAAGCATCATAATTCCATGCACTGATTTAATGTTATTGGATCCATTTGTAACTAAAGAAAATCCTTAGACTACATGATAAAAGTTTACGGGTGGAAAAAAAAAAGATATCCTTTTATTAAGACTATACATTAAGTTTAATGGAACTCTCTAGTAGAGCTCAATAAAAGGAGAGACTTTGCTCTATTTTCAGTTAGATATTTGAGTTATTTTTGCTTTATGTGTGAATAGTTTGTTTCTCTGACAAAACTGCAGACTTTTAAAGATGTTTTGTTTCTCTCTGAAATAGCTAACAATGGGGTGATCACTAATAGGAATTCAATAAATAGCCGTTGAATTGCTACAGAACTACCTCTCACCAAATGCTCTTACCATATGCATATGTGTCTATACACTTGGATCCCATTTCTTGACCAGAAAAGTCTACATATAAATGTAAATTTAATGGTCCATATGCCAAGAAACTAGTAACTGTTTTTATTTCTGAGAATGCAGCTAAATGTCTACTTATCTACTTTAAATAATCCAATAAAGAATACCATCCTGTTTTAAAATATTTGTCTTAATTTCTAATCCAGTTACTATGTTTTTAAAATTTTGCCTTTAAAAAAGTAAAGGAAACTTCAGAACTCATTTTGAATGACATATTTTGGTATATTTTCCTATTTTTCTCACAGACTTTGACCACTGAACTTTGTTCTAAGGGGAGTGAAAGGGGAGGTGAAACAGAAAGAATAGTGGTTGAGTATGGGAGGGTTATGGTTATTAATGGAGATTACAAACATAAACGTAATAATAAATACATCCTGCCATGAGAATATAGGTGTTGCTGATGAAAAGAGTCAAACTCTGTAAAATATTTTAAGAGATCTATTCTGAGCCAAGTGACCATGGCCTGTAACACAGCCCTCAGGTCCTGAGAACATGTGCCCAAGGTGGCTAGGGTACAACTTGGTTTTACATATTTTAGGAAGGCATGAAACATCAATCAAATACATTTAAGAAATATAGAGGGCGGAGCAAGATGGCCAAATAGGAACAGCTCCAGTCTCCAACTACCAGCGCGAGCGACACAGAAGACTGGTGATTTCTGTATTTTCAATGGAGGTACTGGGGTCATCTCACTCGGGAGTGCCAGACAATCGGTGCTGGTCAGCTGCTGCAGCCGGACCAGCTAGAGCTGAAGCAGGGCGAGGCATTGCCT
>NW_012119177.1:734922-771142 GCF_000951035.1 Colobus angolensis palliatus | reverse complement strand
CTGATATAAATGACGAATTGATAGGTGCTGACGAGTTGATGGGTGCAGCACACCAACATGGCACAAGTATACATATGTAAGAATCCTGCACGTTGTGCACATGTACCCTAGAACTTAAAGTATAATATTAAAAAAAAAAAAAAGAAATATATTGGTTTGGTTCAGAAAGGAGGGACAACTTAAAGCGGGGGTGCTTCCAGGCTATAGGTAAATTTAAACTTTCTGGTTGACAGTTGGTTGAATTTGTCTAAAGACTGGGATCCATAGAAAGGAATGTTCAGGTTAAAGATAAAGGTTGTGGAGACCAAGTTTTTTTGTGCAGAGGAATCTCAGCAGACTTCAGAGAGAGAGCAGTTTGTAAAATGTTTCTTATCAGACCTAGAAGGGTGCTTGGCTCTTAGTTGATTATCTCCTGGATCTGGAAAGAAAGCAAGGAAAACAAAGTGGGAAGGAGATGCTCTATAGAATGTGGATTTTTCCCATAAGAAATTTTGCAGGACAATTTCAAGGTATGGCAAGGAAATATATTTAGGAGTTAAATATTTTCTTCTTGTCTCATAATGTTATGCCAGAGTCAGATTGAAAAGTAAGTCAGAATATATAGGGTCAAATAAAACCCATCTGATGAGAATTTATTTTTGTAGGGTGTGACTCCCCAGACCCCTTAGGTGGGAATTTGGGCAAGGTTAAAAAATCAGAGCTTAGTCCTCAGTGTAATTAACCAATTTGTTTCAAGCCATATTGCTTGGCATTTCTCAATAATGTCTGAAATTTTTAGTTTAGGTTTCTTCCACTAGCTAAGAGATTTTGAGGTAACTTGATATTTACATTTGAATGATAACTTAGAAAGTGTCTAAAATCCCTGGTGTTTTTTTCGTAACCACTTCGTATTTTGTAATTGGTAACAACATTTTATTTGTAAAACTTCTCCCCCGTTCCGTTTTCCATAGACCTGAATTTTCTATGCTTATCGCTTTATTTCTCCTTTAGGGTAAAATATTTAAAAATACAGTTCTGTGTGCGTTAGAGCAAGAAAACTCTCAACAAAAGAATTTGTCCTTGCCCAGGAATGTTTTGCTTTCCAGTTAAAGAGAGATAGTTTATTTGACCAGAATAGCTCATTTTCTAATAATAGTAGATAACTAATGGCAATAATTTCAGAAATACTTCCTTTCCATAGACAGAACTTTTACTTCCCTCTGGGAAAGCAGGGAAATAGGTCTTTGAACCAGACTGCAGTTTTGGGTAATGGAGCTATATAAGGGAAAGAGATAAGTTAAATATGGGGAATAATATTCAGTGAGTGAAAATCATATTTGCAGGAACATTATTCAAGTGAATCATTTGTTTAAAATTAAATAATTTATTATATAAGTATATGGCAGTAATTTTTGGCATTTAAAAATTTTATTTAGTTTTACAGTATCCTCTCATTCTTCTGCATGCCCAGCAATTTTATATAGTACTGGTAAAGTACCTATTATTGCACTAAATTAGGTGGTGAGAACATCTGTGATATAAGCTTTCATTCTGCCTTTATTGTGTCACTAAACATTTCCCTGTTCTAATTAGATTCTTTTATTTTGAAGTTTATTTTAAAAATCTTGCAAGGTCCCTTGAGTTATCTGAAAATATCCTGGAATGTTGCCAAATCATGTTTGGTCATTGTTCCCTCTAGCTTTCTAGTTCTTCAGGAGGCCTTAGATACCTTAAAATCTGTTAATACCATAGAATCAGTTAATACTGTATCATTTTCTAATTTGACAGAACAGGTGATGGGATGGAAGGATGTCACATAAGTTACACTATATGAGTTTTGGAAAAGGAGTATGGAATTGCCATAGATGAAGACATTAAAGTATTGAAAATACTAAATATTTAGATATTTTGCAACTTGTAACATTTGACTTTCCTTATTAGTTGCTTACTAGTTTTGTATATCACATTGACCCAAACCTTATTAATCACAATTAATTAAGTAGGTCACCCAGTGCTTTCATTATTCTTTATTCAGTAACCATAGCTGTTGGCAACTGGTGACTTTTTCGGTGGGAGGGAGGGAGGGAGGATACAAAGAAAGATGATAAGAAATTTGAAATTAAGGGATAGAATAAAATTATGACAGTTAAAAGCAGGTCCCATCAAAGATATGATGGCAAGTTAGAACACCTTTCTTTTCTTGGAAAAACAACATGCAGTTTTTATTCTTAGATATCATTTTTTAAGATGACAAGCATCTCGCTACTTTTTTTGTCAAACTCTAAAATATAGTGTATTAGGTCACGATTTCTCTGAGTTACACTTACAGTCTCCTTGAGGAGATTTAAGAAACATCTTGGTATCTTCAATATTGTAGTTACAAGCCACCTTAGTTGGTAAAGTTTTGAAATACTGTTCTCAAGTTTTTGGAATATATCTGTTTGAGGAGATTACATCCCACTGTGTGTTCAGATAAGTATTCATTGGAAACACTTTGGTAAAAATGTCACTTGAAGGCCACGTGACTTAAAGTGGAAACGGGATATTGTATTGTAACCTTTATGAGGCCTGTTCTCTGACAGTTTTTGATACCATTTTATAACTCACACAGTAGATACATTTTTAAAGCTATAAAACAAGTTTGTGGCATTCCTTTTGACTGCCTGATGAGTTGTTTTTTTTTACTTGCCTACATTCTCCCTCATTATCTACTAAGTACCTTTTATGTATTCAGTAATGTAGCCACTAGTGACACAAAGTATGTACCTCGGAATAACTATTCTATGGTCATGCCAAAAGCTAGAAATAATTCAAATGTCTATTAAGATTAGAATAGATAAACTGTAGTATATTTATATAATATGTGAAAGGAAAATAGACCTCAGGACTCCAAAATCACTAAGCCAAGGGAAAAGTCAAGCTGGGAACTACATCAGGCAAACCTTACTCCTATATTATTCCTAAATAAGATGGCTGAAAAGATAAAAGCTACATACCTCCTTCACAATTTGCCCACAAGGAAATTCCTTGTGATCCTCACGATCTTTACCCTAAAGCTAACTTCTGTTGAATTTCACTCTGACATTTAAACAGATAGCTTATGTTCATAGGTGCTGGACAGAAAGCCATCCCTCTGGGCTGGGCGTGGTGGCTTACACCTGTAATTCCAGCATTTTGGGAGGCCAAGGTGGGCAGATCACTTGAGGCCAGGAACTGGAGATCAGCCTGTCCAACATGGTGAAACTCTGTCTCTACAAAAAATAGAAAAATTAGCTGGGTATGTTGGCACATGCCTGTAGTCCCAGCTCCTCGGGAGGCTGAGGCATGAGAATCGCTTCAACCTGGGAAGCTGAGGTTTCAGTGAGTGGAGATGGTGCCACTGCAATACAGCCTGGGCAACAAAGGAGAGACTGTCTCAAACACCCCCGCCCGCAAAAAGGAAGTCATCCCTCTGCTAACCTCAGACAGATGCACATCTGATTACTTCCTCTGCCCTATTGTTTATGTGAAAATGCAGATTCACTGAGCCAGACTAAATTGTGTATTCAGTAGAAGGCTGATCAGGTACTCAAAAGAATGCAACCTTTTGTCTGTTATCTACCTATGACCTAGAAAACCTTGCCTACATCCACCTCCTGCCCCCTCCCCACCACTACCCTGCCGCCCAGAAGTTTAGGGTTGTCTTGTCTTACCTCGGTCAGAACCAGTGTACATCTTACACATATTGATTGATGTCTCATGTCTCCCCAAAATGTATAAAAGTAAGCCATACCCCGACCACTTTGGGCACGTGTGGTAAGAACCTCCTGAGTCTGTGTCTTGGGCGCGTTCTTAACCTCGACAAAATAAATATTCTAAATTGGTTGCGATGAGACCTGTCTCATATTTTGGGTTCACAAATAGAATACAGCAATGAGAATAATGGGCTATTTAGACTCTGATTACACATAACACTAATGGATGTTAATAAAATTGAAACCAGAGACACAATATATAGTATTCAATTTATATAAAGTTCAAAAGTAATCTTGTGTATTAGAAGTCAAGAAGTTACTTTTACTTGAGGGTTTTTTTGTTTTTGTTTTTGTTTTTGTTTTTTTGAGACGGAGTCTTGCTCTGTTGCCCAGGCTGTAGTGCAGTGGTGCGATCTCGGCTCACTGCATGCTCCACCTCCCGGGTTCACGCCATTCTCCTGCCTCAGCCTCCAAGTAGCTGGGACTACAGGTGCCCGCCACCACGCCCAGCTAATTTTTTGTATTTTTAGTAGAGACAGGGTTTCGCTGTGTTAGTCAGGATGGGCTTGATCTCCTGACCTTGTGATCCACCAGCCTCGGACTCCCAAAGTGCTGGGATTACAGGCGTGAGCCACCGCACCCGGCCTACTTGAGGGGTTTTGACTGAAAGGTGACAGAGAATCTTGTGAAGTTCAGGTTATGTTCTGTTTCTTGATTTGGGTGCTATTTACTAGAATGCATTCACCTTGTGAAAATTCATTGAACTGTAACTTATATTTTGTATCCTTCTTTGAATGTAGTCTTGTATCAACAAGAAGGTTTAAGTAGGGCAAGAAAAGCTTATGGGCAGAGAAGAGATTACTCAGGAGGTAAAAGAGTAAGAGGAGAAGAGTGACAGAACCTTGGGGAACAGAAAAACCACACAGACATTTGTATTTCCCTCCCCATTTTTCTTAGGACCCTTTCCAGCTTTTTGCCTGAAAGCTTTGCAGAAGGTAAGAATAATGTTAAGAATAAAATTTCTGTTAGAGAGTGGGATTGCTCTTGTAGCATTTCTGCATAGAGGCTGTTTCCAAAAGGACATTTGGACTATATTTATTCTTAGATTTTGAAAAAGTTAAGAGTTGGAGAATGAAGAAGCATGTGATGCAAAAGACTACCTGGAGGCAGGAGATGGTGCAAAATACAGAGCAGCATTTTTTCTAAGCTTTCCTATTGTATTGGAGCACAGTAAATATACTGTAATTATGCCATTGTCTCTCAGTGATATATACTGAAATGATGTGCTTTGTGAATTATTTGGTTTGAGAAGGAGGGAAAAATGAAAGGAATTCCATACTGATCATTTCCTGAAAGAGTGCTTTTAGAAATGGGGAAGTGGCCAGGCGGGGCGGCTCACGCCTATAATCCGAAGCACTTTGGGAGGCCGAGGTGGGTGGATCATTTGAGGTCTGGAGTTCGAGACCAGCCTGGCCAGCATGGTGAAATCCTGCCTCTACTAAAAATACTAACATTAGCCGGGCATGGTCGCGGGCGCCTGTAGTCTCAGGTAGGTAGGAGGCTGAGATATGATAATCGTTTGAAGCTGGGAGGCAGAGGTTGCAGTGAGCTGAGATAGCTCCACTGTACTCCAGCCTGGGCAACAGGGTGAAACTATATCTCAAAAAAAAAAAAAAAGCGGGGGGGGGAAGTATTCCCAGTTCCACAGAAGGGTCCGTTACTACAGCCTATTAACACATAATGAGTGCCTATTCATCTGTACTACTGCATACTTATTTCTCTTTTCCAGAAATGGCAAAAAGTCTTTTGAAGACATCCTCTCTGTCTGGAAGGACAAAATTGCTACATCAAACAGGATTGTCACTTTATAGTACATCCCATGGATTTTATGAGGAAGAAGTGAAAAAAAAACTTCAGCAGTTTCCTGGTGGATCCATTGACCTTCAGAAGGAAGACAGTGGCATTGGCATTCTTACTCTGAACAATCCAAGGAAAATGAATGCCTTCTCAGGTATTAGGGATCTTTTTATTCCTGAAGAATGACACTAAATCTAACCTGTTATCACATGTTTTTTTATCCTTGGTCTGGTGACAGAATGTTTTAAAGTCCTGGTACTCTTGGTAGAACATGAGAAAAATAACAAAAACAACAACTCTGTAGTATGAACCAGAAACACTTTAAGTAATTTTTAATAATTATGGGTATTTGAATGCTTTCAGAAAACTCATTCATATGGATAATAATAAAAAGGAAACCTAAATTAATCTTGATTATATTTTCCATTGAAATTCATTAACTGTAATAACTTCTTTGTTTTCAGCTAATTCTTCTAGGAAACAAGGAGGAAGAGGTTTCAAAGAGTTCCTGAAACTAAAGAGAAAAGCCTGTTAATGAAAAGAATTATTTAGCTTAATTTTTTTGTATGAATTGAGATAAAATCATTGTTAGTTTTTAACCTTTTAATTCAATGGTTACAGAAGAAACACGGCACTTGTCTAGCTGTGGACTCTTCCCTAACTCTTAGATACTCGTGAATGCCTTCTATTTTCTAGGCAACACTCTTAGCATATAAGAATTTTATATTTAAGGGAACTGAAGACGCAGGACATGTGGTACTTTGTAATTTTTGCTGAAGTTCAAATTTGAATTCTGCTACAACTATGTTATGCAAGAGCTAATGAGTAGCCTTGTTGAATATTCACCACTCCTATTTTCAAGTTGATTTTACTAATCTCCCCTTTTCAGTTATGCACTTCATGATTATAATCTTTAGTAGCATTTGAAATTTGGGGCTCAGAAAATCTCACAAAATTTTCATATATCTACTTTATATTACAGTCCTACTGTAGACATAATTCAATAGTCTGTAAACTTTTTGTAAATTACCAGTGGTGAGTCTTTAAACCCAAGATGACTTCTCTCCACTTATCAGAATTTAGAGGGATTTCTCTGTATCATTGCTGACCAATGGAAACATAATGTAAGAAACAAAGGTGAGCCACATGCGCAATTTTAAATGTTCTAGTCGCCATAGTTTAAAAAAATTAAAAAAGGTAAAATTATTTTTAACAATTCACTTATAACTCAGTATATCCAAAATATTTTTTTCAATATCTCACTAATATAATAATTATGAGGTATTTTTCTTTTTATTTTCATACTAAGTCTGAAATCTGATATTTATTTTATACTTACGACACATCTCAATTTGGACTAGCCACATATCAAGCACTCAATATATACGGGTGACTAGTGACTACCTTATGAGACTTTGTAGTTCTGTATGTTCTGTTGGTTTAGGGAATAAAAACCAATTTAATATTAGTCCAGGAAAAATAGAAATTGAAAGGTAAAATTTCTCTAGAAGGTTAAATTGGATCAATAGTGATGATTTGTTTCTGAAAAGTTACAAATAATTTTTAATTCAATTAGAAACAAATATTATTTTGATGCATAATATATAAAACTAATAAAAGGAGACCTGCTTTGATTTGGGTAATGATATTTGGTGAAGTTGGATTGGGAGAGGATGAATGAGCACTCAGGGCCCTTGTTTAAAAATCATTCAGTTAGATACTCTTTAAGGTCTCTTCTATCTTTTGAGGTTTACTTTGCAAAGTTGAAAAGATTAGTTTAACAGTAACTACTGGTATGGATTTTTCTTATTCTCATAGCCAGCGTTTCAGCATCATAGGAAAGGGTTAAAAAAAAAATCAGCACCATAGGAAATGTTTTAAAACAAAGGCCAGCATTGTTTATTTATTTATCTGTTTTTATTTTATTTATTTATTTATTTTTGAGACAGAGTCTTGCTCTGTCACCCAGCCTGGAGTACAGTGGTGCAATCTCTGCTCACTGCTAGCTCTGCCTCCCGGGTTCACACCATTCTCCTGCCTCAGCCTCCCAAGTAGCTGGGACTACAGGTGCCTGCCACCATGCCTGGCTAGTTTTTTTATATTTTCAGTAGAGATGGGGTTTCACCATGTTAGCCAGGATGATCTCGATCTCCTGACCTCGTGATCCGCCTGCCTCTGCCTCCAAAGTGCTGTGATTACAGGTGTGAGCCACCGCACCTGACCTGTTTTTAAGAAGCTTAAATATTATGAATGATTAAAGGCCCATATTAACCTATACAGATTTATTCTTATACTAAAAGTGTGGGTTTCTTCTTTCCCTTACTAGACTGTAAATCACTTGAAAGCAAAAGAACGATATTTCTAAAGCATCTAGGACATCCTTGGAAAGGGTTACAGTTTTAAGTGCAGTCATTTGTTGCTTTGTGATAGGGATACATTCTAAGAAGTATGTTAGGTGATTTTGTCATTGTGTGAACATTATAGGGTGTACTTACACCCATAACCTGTTACATACCTATACCATATGAAATAGCTTGCTGCTCCTAGGCTACAAACCTATTCAGTGTGTTACTTCCTGAATACTATAGGCAGCTGTAATACAAACATGTGAATAATGCATTGTACTACATTACAATGACTATGATGGTTACTAGGTGATAGGAATTTTTTAGCTCTGTATTCATCTTGGAACCACCATGGTATATGTGATACATTGTTGATGCATGACTGTAGGTCATAATTAGCCATAAGAAAGAATAGCTGCGTTAGATATTTGTGAGTTAGTGCCATTAATACAACATTTATTGTGGAACCACCTCACTCCTGGTTACTTCAGAAAATGGCAAAGAAAATAAGTTTTTGACATTGTGGGATTTATATTCCAAAGAAGTGTACATAATTTAATGGGGCCATGTTTTGGAACCTTGTGGTACTAATTTTTTGCCAGTTTTTAACCCTCTGTTATGATCTTTATACATTGGCTTCTAAAGCATTGTCTAGGCAGGGGAAAATAAAACTAGTCATGTTGAAAACCGTGAACTGTATGAACTTGGAAGATCACCAAAGATAAGCATATCTAAAAGTTATTGATTAGATCTTAAAGTGCCAGTCCCAGCTGTTTCTGTGTTAAATTTGTCTATTAGAAAGAAGCTCCAATAGAACTTTGGAGTGATACCAAGGTAACAATCTATAAATCATAGAATTAATGGTTGGTAGGCCTGTGAAGAACTTCCATCGTATGCCTCAAGCCCCTCAGAGGACAGTTTGCTAACCATAGAACAAGGTGGTATTTATTACTCATTTCCTCAACTAACATCCTATTCTGATTTCAATAGTATAGGAATCGCACTTTGTTCTGTACACCGTGTGTCCAATCTATCATAAGTCTCATAGTCATGTTATACCCATAAAACTTTATTGACTGAGACATGTATTGCTGAGAAGTCAGGTCTATGTCTTATCTCTACCCTAAGAAATAATTTTTTCTTATTACCATATCATTTTCTTATTCTTAGGACAGCATGGTATACTTCTACATAATCATATATTTGTGTGAATTCTTAAGATAGATGGAGAGATAGACACATAATAAATTTGCACTTACAGTGCAGGGCCTGCCATATATATCTCTCCTGTATGCTCCATAGTGCCAGTGCAGTAGGCATTTGATAGACATTCAGTAAATATTTATAAAATATAGGACCTAAGAGTATGCTTGACACCTTAAGATTTATAAATTATTTCTATTTTTCCAGTCACCTTCATATATTTGTGATTTCCCCCTTCTATCTCTGGCAGGTGTTATGATGCTACAACTTCTGGAAAAAGTAATTGAATTGGAAAATTGGACAGAGGGGAAAGGCCTCATTGTCCGTGGGGCAAAAAATACTTTCTCTTCAGGATCTGATCTGAATGCTGTGAAATCACTAGGAACTCCAGAGGCAAGTGTTATATGAATTATGCATTAGATTCTACATGTTTATTAGACATGTATGACTGTGACATTTATATTTTACTAATGGTTATTATGATGACTTTAATAACTTTCAAAGGATTATAGGGATATTTTGGTTTGTTTTCTTTTTGGTAGAATTATAGGAGGAACAATATAACAAGCAAATGATTCTGAGGTTTTACTAGTAGTATATCTGCAAAGGGCTCTTGTTAAAAGCTTTGAAATTACTATAATTTCTAGTTTAGCAGAACACTGTCAGTTGTGTTAGATATTTTGGAGGGATTCTCTCTCTCTCGTTGTTAATGTTACTCCGGCCCCCTCAAATGCACCACTTTGTCTCTTTATTTTTAAGGTGAATTGAGTTCTTTTTTAAAAATATTTTTAAGTTTAGAATCATTTTAAATTTCCAGAAAAGTTGCAGATGGAGTACAGAGTTCCTATGCACCCTGCATCCGGTTTTCCTTTTTATTGACGTCTTATATTCCTGTGGTACATAGATTTGTTGCTACTAATCAACCAATGTAGTAGTCTGTTCTCACACTGCTATGAAGATCTACCTGAGACTGGGTAATTTTTGAAGAAAAGACGTTTCATTGACTTACAGTTCTGCATGCTATACAGGAAGCATGCCTGGGAGGCCTCAGGAAACTTACAATTATGGTGCAATGCAAAGGTGAAGCAAGCACATCTTACCATGGTGGAGCCGGAGGGCGAGGGGAAGTGCCACACACTTTTAAACAACAAGGTCTCATGAGAACTCATTCACTATCACAAGAACAGCAAGGGGGAAATCCACCCCCACAATCCAGTCACCTCCCACCAGGCCCTTCCTTCATCCTTCAACACTGGGAATTACAATTTGACATGAGATTTGGTTGGGGGACACAGAGCCAAACCATATCATCCAACATTGGTACTTTACTATGAATGAAACTCTCCTGTATGATTTCATTTGTATATGGAATCTAAAATAGTGAAACTCTGCCTAGCATGGTGGCTCACACCTATAATGTGAGTGCTTTGGTAGGCTGAGATGGGAGGATTGCCTGAGGCCAGGAGTTCAACACTAGCCTGGACAACATAGCCAGTCCTTGTCTCTACAAAAAAATAAAAAAATTAGCTGGGTGTGCTGGCACATGCCTGTAGTCCCAGCTACTTGGGAGGCTGAGGTGGGAAGGCTGCTTGAGTCCAGGAGCTTAAGGCTTCATTGAGCCATGTTGGTGTCATTGCACTCCAGCCTGGGTGACAGAGTGAGACCCTGTCAAAAAAAAAAAAAAAAAGTGAAATTCAGAGAAGCCAAGACTGGAATGGCAATTGTCAGGGGCTTGATGGTGGGGATGGGCAGGGATTGATCTTGAGTGTTCTTGTTACATATACACACAAAATTAATAATAATAGTAAAAGGGGTGGGAGGAAACTTTGGGAGGTAGTGTATATGTCTAGGGCCTTGATGGTGGTGATGGTTTAATGGGTGTATACTTATCCACAGACTCATCAAGTTGTATACATTAAATATGTACAGCTTTTTACCTGATAATGTACAGCTTTTTACCTGATAATGATAATTCAACAAAGTAGTTAAAAAAAGAAAAAAGAAACTCCACACTTCATTCACATTTCAGTACTTTTTCTACTGGTGCCCCTTTTCTGCTTCAGGATCAAATCCGGGATACCACAGTACCTTTAGCTGTCATGTTTCAGATTCCTCTTATCTATGACAGTTTCTCAGGCTTACCTTGTTTTTCATGACCTTGGCAGTTTTGAAGAGTACTGGTTAGATATTCTGCAGAATATCCTTCAAATAGAATTTGGTGTTTTTCTCAGATTAGACTGGGGTTGTGGGATTCTCAGAGAAAGACCAGAGGTAAGCTTCTATTTTCATCACATCACATAAAGGGAATATGCTGTCAAGGTGATGTTAACCTTGGTCACCTGGCCAAGGTAGTGTTTGCCTGGTTACGCTATTTTAAATTTGCTTTCCGTACTCCACTCCTTGGAAGCAAGTCACAAAGTTTACTCTACACTCAAGGGGGAAGGGAACATAAATTCCATCTCCTGGAAGGGGGGACATATATGTCCATTATTCTTATGTAAGGGGGATTTGGGTCTTCTCCCCCATTTATTCACATGCTTATTTATTCAGTTATTTATATTAATATGCACTCATGGATATTTATTTTATATTCATTATGCATTTTGTTGCTCAAATTGTTCCAGCTTTGGCCGTTGGGAGCCCAAAGACCAAAAGCCCAAAGTCCTGTCTTCCTTTGACACATCCTTTTGTTTTTTGAGTATTCCCTTACTTATTATAAGATACTCCAAGTTAATCTTGTATTTTCCCTGCTCCAGTTATGTGATGAGGGATTTCTTCAAGGAGTCCTGGTTATGGAAAATGGTAGAGGATGGTGTTAGAAACTAAGATCTATGTGTTAGGTGTTTCTTTTTTTCAAGTGCATTGATATAGAACATTCCTGGGTTAGTTGAACCTACTTGTGACTATAATAGGATCAAGAAAAGCTCTTAATGCAGAGTGAGAAGTCTTGGGTTTAGACATAGGTCTGCCACTCAGTGCCACTCAACTAAATGAGAAAGTTGCTCAGCTTCCTCTAAGCCTTAGCTCCATGGGATATATACAATCTATCTCACTAAAATCTATTGAGGATTGAGTTAGCTATTCTAAAGTGCTTTGTAAGCTAGAGGGAGCTACTGTAACATTTTGAATAGGTAATATAAATTAGTAATATTAAGTTGATAGATCTGCCAGGTGCAGTGGCTCACACCTGTAATCCCAGCACTTTGGGAGGCCAAGGTGGGCGGATCACGAGGTCAGGAGATCGAGATCATCCTGGCCTACACAGTGAAACCCCGTCTCTGCAAAAATACAAAAACAAAAAATTAGCTGGGCATGGTGTCAGGCGCCTGTAGTCCCAGCTACTTGGGAGGCTGAGGCAGGAGAATGGTGTGAATCCAGGAGGCAGATCTTGTAGTGAGCCGAGATCGCGCCACTGCACTCCGGCCTGGGCGACAGAGTGAGGCTCCGTCTCAAAAAAAAAAACAAAAAAAGATGATAGATCAAATTCTATATCATCACTTTTCCTTTAGCAGTCATATGAAGTCAGTACTTTTGTTATTGTTGTTTATTTGTTTTGCTTTTTAAAGATTAGGGTGCAGTAGTGTGAAGGGCTGAAAAAAATGAAGGACAGGAAGATTAGCAATGAACAAAGGTGGTCATCATTAAAATCAGCAAGAATTTGAATGCCTTTAAGTGGAAGCTCTTTAGCATCTCGTGATAAGAAGTTTTACATGAGGTATGTACATAAAGCACCTAGTTCTGGCACATAGTAAAGTTCAAGAAGTAGTAACAACTTAAAAAATATGCTTTTGAATTACCCTGATAGAGTAGAAATGCTATCATCTTCCTTTATCAATCTTACAAGGAACCTGTTTTTCATGAATTCAGTGCTCCTTCCCCCTCTACCACATCTTCTAGGAGAAAAAAAGGAAGGAAATGAAATTAGAAAGGGAAAAAAGTAAGTAATATTTGTTTCCATTTAATTATAGATGTGGGCTGTAGGTGGGTAATAAAGTTTTCATGATATTGCACAAGTCTCATACCACTGTATGTAATATATGATTATTGTTTGCATATGTGAGAAAGAATCTTTCAGATAATCAGAACACTGGCTGTGATAAACTTGGATTTGAAAGCTGGTTTCAATACTTTCTGGCTAAGTGATTAGGCAAGTCACTTAATCTTTCTAAATCTTATTTTCCTAATCTACAAATGAGGATTATTGTAGATATTTCGCTGAGCTATTGTGAGGATTCAAGATAATATATATAAAGTGCCTACTAGCGCTGTATCTGAAAAAGGTAGCTATTATTTTTATTTCAAAGATCTTGAGATTAATAAACATTATCATTAATGAGATGATGCACAATTTGTAGCACTCCACTAGATTTAAATTTGTGATGTATCTGAATGGTTATAGCACTAAGCTGGAAATTTGAAAAGACAGATTTTTTCCCCCAAGATCTAATTATTAGCTATGTCACCTGCAAGTCATTCGATTATACAGGTTGAGTATCCCTTATCCAAAATACTTGGAACTGTAAGTATTTCAAATTTTACATTTTTTCAGATTTTGGAGTATTTGCATATGTATATATATATATATATATATAATGAGATATTCTGGGAGTGGAACCCAACTTTAAACAAAAAAACCACTTATATTTCATATACACCTTAAATACACAGCCTAAAGGTAATTTTATATAGTGTTTTCAATAATTTTTTACATGAAACAAAGTTTGTGTACATGAGGGCAGCTGTGGAATTTTCCACTTATGGTATCATGTCAGCACTCAAAAAGTTTTAGATTTTGGAGCTTTTAGATTTCAGATTTTCATAGCTCAACCTATATATATGTATTTTTCGTCTCTCAAATGGTTGTGTCACTGTTCACCTTAGTTCATGAAAGACACTGTTAAAGACAGAATGATATAATAGACTCTTGTGGGTTTGATAGAAGCTGGTTAGGAAAACATCTCTAAAAAGATGAAGGGTTCTTTTACTTTCTTATTTTCTTCTAGTTAGAAGGTTGTTTCTGCCTCTTTAGATCATGTGGCCACTATTCTTTTTCTATATATTTAAAGATGGAAGTGGAAACATGCTCATTGCTTTATATATACATCATTATATATATGTAGTATATATACATCATTAGTCTGGCATAAGTCATGCAGGAAAACATGGAGAGAGTTTTTATTCCAGCTTCAAATAAGGAATCACTTAGTAAAGTTTATTCTTTCTAGTACCTACATTCTCCAAGTAATCTGCTCTTTTCAACGCCTGAAGTAAATCTTGATTGACAGCTGAGGAGTAGTATTACTGCAAGTGTTTGTCACTTGTTGCTATATACATCTGCCAGTCTCATCAAGGAAATGTGGAATTGTGAATCTGCTTTACAACGAGTGTGCTTAGAACTCAGATCAGAATCTTATTTTATTTAAAACATTGATCTCATTTTATTTTATTGAGACAGAGTCTTGCTCTGTCGCCCAGACTGGAGTACAGTGGCAGCGATCTCGTCTCACTGCAACCGCCACCTCCCAGGTTCGAGTGATTCTCCTGCCTCAGCCTCCCAAGTAGCTGGGATTACAGGCATGGGCCACCATGCCCAGCTAATTTTTGTGTTTTTACTAGAAACAGGTTTTCACCATGTTGGACAGGCTGGTCTCAAACTCCTGACCTCAAGGGATCTGCTCTCTTCCACCTAACAAAGTGCCAGGATTACAGGCATGAACCACCAGGCCTGGCTGGGTTTTTTGTTTGTTTGTTTTGAGACGGAGTCTGGCTCTGTCACCCAGGCTGGAGTGCAGTGGTGTGATCTCGGCTCACTGCAATCTCCACCTCCTGGGTTCAAGCAACTTTCCTGCCTCAGCCTCCCAAGTAGCTGGGATTACAGACACCCGCCACCACACTTGGCTAATTTTTGTATTTTTAGTAGAGATGGGGTTTCACCATTTTGGCCAGGCTGATCTCGAACTCCTGACCTCAGGTGATCCACCTGCCTCAGCCTTCCAGAGTGCTAGGATTACAGGTGTGAGCCACTGCATCCAGCCCGACGCCTGGCTATTTAAAGCATTTTATAAGGTAGATGAATTCTTTATTATCCTTTTATGAAATCTCTGACGTCACAGTATAAGAAATATATAGCATAAAAATAAGCACTTTGAATATTTATGGATAATTTTAAGAATTGTAACAATACGTGTAAGAACTGTATGTATGTAACAATACATACAAGAATTGCAATAATACATATGGGGTGTGTTTATCACGTTATGATTTTAAAATTAACAAGAACTAGAAGTAGTAAAGTTCCTGATATTTCCATGTTTCCTATAAACTATATTCCTATATACTTGAGAAGGAACTATAAATCTGTGTAAAGCTGAAATTTAAAATGACCTCCGGCCAGGCGCGGTGGCTCAAGCCTGTAATCCCAGCACTTTGGGAGGCCGAGATGGGCGGATCACAAGGTCAGGAGATCGAGACCATCCTGGCTAACACGGTGAAACCCCGTCTCTACTAAAAATACAAAAACCTAGCCGGGCGTGGTGGCGGCGCCTGTAGTCCCAGCTACTCGGGAGGCTGAGGCAGGAGAATGGCGTGAACCTGGGAGGCGGAGCTTGCAGTGAGCTGAGATCCGGCCACTGCAGTCCAGCCTGGGCGACAGAGCGAGACTCCGTCTCAAAAAAAATAAAAATAAAAATAAAAATAAAAATACAATACAATAAAATAAAATAAAATGACCTCAGGACTTTTGAGGCTCATACATGTATTATATATGAGTTACAGCTGGAATATGTAATTGCATCTCCCCCTCATAGCTGAAACATTCTGAAACTTACCATGACTTTAAGTTGTAAACAGTTTGTCTGTCAGTGAGGCTCTTCTTTATCCAAATACTTACTCTTTGTTGTTACAGATGCATCACTAACATCTACTTAATTTGGTGAATTTGCTTTCTGAGGATGATGAGATAACTGAAATATATGACAATTTTAGCAACTAGATTATAATTCCTTCTAATTGTAATAAAATGCTTGGAAGTGATTATTAAATGGCTTTTTTATCATAAAAATATAATTATTTTGATGTTTTTACTATTGTATTTGTTCAGTTTTCAAAAGCTTTTTATTAATGTAAATTACCAAATATGGGTAAAAGCAGAGACTAATACAGTGAAACCCTCATGTACTCGTAAGAGCATCAAGCCTATCAACATTTTATTATATTTGTTATCTATTATTCCACTTTTTTTTTTAAGTGTAACTGATCCCATAAGAAGTTGGTTGCATCTTGGTGTGCTTTGTTTATTGTGCGGGAAAAGAGCTCCAACTGTTCCTGTTAGGCAGGTAATTCTTGGTTCAGATGGTAGACGCCAGGAGATCCACTAGGATAACACAAAGATTAACCCTGCTGAAAAGTTATGTATGGGAAAGACAAAGGAATAAAGTAGAAAAAAATATATTTAAATATTAAGACTTGGATTTGATGCCACAGATGTCCTGTAGGCTGCAAGAAGTTTCTTTTCAGAGGGAATATGTAATCAAAGTGCAGTTATAAGCTTTAGAATGTAGGGAAATAAAACCTACTTAGTCTGCAATGGATGGGTATAATGTCTCAAGGAAAAGTGTGGCATTTAGAAACCTTTCTGTTCTTAATCTGTATCCTCCTTTGTCCCTTAACTTTCCTTGTTACTTTTCTCCCAATCTATTTTTCCTTAGATCTCTGTTGCTTATATTTCTACAGTGACCTCAAAGTTCTTGTCTAACTTCCTTGTGTTTGCTACTACTATTGTACAGTTCCATACCCTGATTAATTTATAGACAAGCGGCCAAGCACAGTAGCTCACACCTGTAATCCCAGCACTTTGGGAGGCCGAGGTGGACAGATCACCTGAGGTCAGGAGTTCGAGACCAGCCTGGCTAACATAGTGAAACCTATTTCTACTACAAATACAAAAATTACTTGGCCATGATGGCAGGTGCCAGTAATCCCAGCTACTCAGGAGGCTGAGGCAGGAGAATCACTTGAACCCAGAAGGCGGACGTTGTAGTGAGTCAAGATCACACCACTGCACTTCAGCCTGAGTGACAGAGCAATACACTAGCTAAAAAAAAAAAGAAAAGAAAAAAAAAAAGACAAGCTATTTTAATTTTCTCTAAACCCTTCCGTGTATTTTGAGGAAATTAATAAATCCATATAATAAACACTTAAGAAAGACGCTTATTTATGTTTCTAAATAAGATACTTCTACAGGCTGGGCATTTTTCCACTGTAAACATGGCTTAGAGTAAATATGATGTTAATCCTTCCTTTTGGCATTTTGGCTGAGCATTGTTCTTCTTATCCTTGTTTTATGAGAAGGATCTAGAAGAGTAGGGTTGGATCTCAGGTATCATCCAGATAGAATGAAAATATCACTGTCTGCAGAAACTTTCAAAACCTTGTTTTAGTACTTCTCAGCTTCCAGCTTTTATACATTAGAGCAAGTCTAGCTTTTTATTGGTTCCTCACCCACAGCTTACTCTATCACAGGTATCTCATACTGGCTTGTTTGCTTTCTTCAACCCAGTGAGAGGACAGAGCATTTAACCATTGTGGGTTTAATAACTTTGGGGGACAAATTTAATGAAATCTTTCTTAGCTCTAGGGCATGTTGGCCAATACTGCTTAAACTTCTGTTTTATGATACACTTAAAACCAAAACATACTCATTATCTATTGCCAGTATTGTTAGTAATATTAATAATAATGATAGATAACTTTTATTCTCTTACTATATGTCAGACACTGTTCTAACCTCATTTGGTGCCATAACTTACTTAATCATTACTAGCTCCCTTAATAAAATAGGTACTACTGTTAGCACAATTTGCAGGTAAGAGACTGTAGGACAGAGAGGTTAAGCAGGTTGGGCAAAGTCAAACTAATTAGAAAATGCTAGAGCCCAAATTCAAACCTAGGCAGATTGGCTTTAGAAACTGTTGTCCTAACCGTTTATTTCATATGGCTTCTAATAGACATTTTTAGTGTGTGCCTTTTGTCTTTTGAATGAAAATTGTAATAGTACACAGTCTAATACTTGCTTCACCTTTATTTCTACCAATTCTATATACTTCATTGGAATTTTAAGTAATCTAAATCTAGCAAGAGCAAATATGCATATTAAAATTATTTGATATAGGTAATAGAACAGGTTTTATTGGAAAGGTTTTTAGCAGAGGATAAATCAGTTCACTTTTGAAAACTTTTTAGCTCTTTGTGCCTGTGTTAATTTTCTCATCACTTTGTGAGATACACTGATCTTCCTGATAACAGCTTTGGATTAGGAAATTCCTTCCACATTGGCTTTTACTTTTTCTTGACTGCATTTGTTTTATAAATCAACATAGTTCTCCATCTAAAATTCATCTAATTTTGTTGAGTTCAACAAACACTTACTATGTGCAAAACATTTTACTAGCATCTGAGGAGGGAGAAGGCATACTATCACCATCAAGGGACTTACTGTCTAGACCTAGCAAATGCCACCTTCCCTTCTCCTCTCTAAAGCCTCTCTAACTACCCCCATCCCAATTGAAATGAATAATTTTTTCTTTGACACTCTTCGCAGTTTGTTCAAGCACTTTTTATAATACTTATACTTTGATAGTTGTTGTATTTCTGTATCTCTGGCAAAATTATTGAGAACTTCTTATTATGTTCTCTAGTCCCCATCTTGTAGAGATGATGTGTCTGATAATGCATCTAAACACATATTCATACAACACAATTTATAAATACTATAATTAAGGCATAAAAATAAAAATACTATGGAAACACAAAAGAGAAAATTGTTATTGTGAGATTTAGAAAATCTTGGTGGAAAAATATATGATCTGGGCATTCCTTGAAATAGGTAAAGAGAAAGACAGCCTACTCCAACTAGTAGGAATGATGAAAGCAAAGACACAGGAGCCACAATAAGTGTAAGGTGTTAGAGGGATGGCAAATAGTTTGTGTGGTGAAATTAGGATGCTTGGATGAGGGGTATGGTAGTCAAAGTTGATAAGATAATTTGGAATCAGGTGGTCTTGCCAAGAAATTTAGGTTGTATTCTATAAGACATCATCATCCTACAGGAAGGATTATTAGGTAGCAGGATGGAAGATTATATTTAAGAGGAAAAAGAAATTAAATACAGAAATCGGTGAGGAAGCAAAGCTGTTGTCTCTGGCCATACCACCCTGAGTGCACCCAATCTTGCCAATCTTGGAAGTTAATCGGTGTCGGGTCTGATTAGTCCTTGGGTGGGAGAAAGCAAAGCCATCTTATTGTACTAATCAAGGCTTGAGTAACACAGGTATGAACTAATGCAACAGCAGCGGAACTATAAAAGAAGGGATCAATATTTGAAATATTTCTAAGGAATATCCAAGGAGAAGTACTTGGTAACTAACTGAATGGGGAGAATTGTGAAATAGGAAAGTCAAACATAGTACCAAAATTCTGAGCCTTATTGACCACTAGCTCAGAACTCTTACACTAACTTTTTCCACTAACACAGAACTCTTATGCAATCTTTTACAGAGTTTCTAGGTATATTTTCATCTTTCTAAACATCCTTTAAGTCAAATAGTGCAAATTTTTAAAAAATTTCTCATTTCTTATGGATGAGGAAACTGAATTACATAGTCATGACTTGCTCAAGTTCATGTTGTTATTAAGTGGCAGCACTAGGATTCAAACTCAGTTCTTTTACACTCAGTTGGTTTTGCTGTGCTGAGTTTGAGGTGCTATCAGAATGTGAAAATGTCTAGTAGATCTTAGCACTTTATATGGAAGTAGATGAGACTTCCAAAAAAAAAAGAAAGAAATTATAAATAAAGAATAGTAATTCTTGGAGAGTAAATCATGGATTGGATTTTTGAAACTGCATGGATTTAGGGGATTAGTTGGATAAGAAGAGCCAAGGAAGAAGACTGGAAAACAGCAAACAAAGAAATAAGAGAATCTGGAGTGTAAAATGTTGCTAGAAAGTGAGAGCAAATATGAGAATGAAGAAACTGATTAAAGAAAGGTACTATGTGTTATGAAGAGAGAAAAGATGAATAAGGAAAAGTCATTTAATTTGACAAGTAGGAGATTATTAAAAGCTTTTCAGGAGAGATTTTGGGATAAGGCAGAGGGCCAGATTACACTGGATTGAAGAAAGTGTGTGAGCTAAAAAAAAGACGAGGCAATGAGTTTGGACTACTCTTAGGAAATTTGTTTAAGAAAATTATAAGTTGTGGCAATACCAAGATAAAGCCTTAGAAATATTTTTTTTTTAAATCAAAGCTTAACATAACTTTCCCTTCTTTCCCTTCTTCTTTGATAAGTTTATCATCTTAAGGATAGCAGATGGGTATATCTTACGCCTTTCCCCCCATCATTACCCTGAGTAGAACTCCATAGTGATCTAGAGTATATGATCTGTCACTTATCGCTACATCTTTGCTAATACTTCATGCAAAGCTGAGCTCAAGGAGCCCTAGGATGTCAACAGAGTCAAATACAGCATTATTTGCATTTCAGACAACATCAAAGAGTTTTAAATGGAAACATCATTGTTTAAAAAATACATATTTTTGGCTTCATTACTTTGTAAAAACTTAATTTAAAAAATTTAATGTAATATATTTGCATTATACCTTTGTGTTTCTGCTTATTTTTATTTAAAGGATGGAATGGCTGTATGCATGTTCATGCAAAACACCTTAACAAGATTTATGAGGTAATGCATCCTTCTTTTTAAAACACGATTTCTAAAAGACCAAAAATAGCTTTTTACTATTCCATTATTTGTACTAGTTAAGAAATAATAGCTAATTTTTAAATTACATCTATTCTAATGATATCCTATTTTTTGTGCTATAGAAGATAATCAATTACATGTTAATGAAGTATATACATATGTATTTTAAAAATAAATGAAAGATAAGAAGAATTTAAGACATATCCCCTAAAGAGCTCATATAACTAGCTGTATTTAGGAGTAGATAATTAGGAAAGTTAAATAATGGTATTAGAGCAGAATAATAAAGACACTGATCTATATGTGACACATAAAGGTTACCTAACATTCCAAATTAGTAGAATGTGTAGTGAAGTGGTCTGTATCCAGAGATGAGAGAAAGAACTATGGATTGGAAAGGTTTTACAGCCTTCTGAGGAAGATGAATTGACTTTGTACCTAGATAAAGAAGCAAAGAGGAAATATTCTTCTTGGCCTGTCAAGGTATGTTTGAGGTTACAAACTATGACATGTTTTGGCTGATTAGCTTTTTACTTTCACATTCCAAATGTAGACAAATTTAAAATGATGAAAACTAAGGAAATTCTTATTTAAGCAAGGTTATTAATTGGGCACTGCTGTATTTTTGGTACTCATTGTATCTGAGAGTCTAGAGGGAGTAATAGAATCATAACATTACTGTTCTAAAATAATATCTTCATTTTCTTAACCCCTGTTCAGAACTCTCTTTTCCTATTGCATTTGACTTTTTCTTACATAAATCTGAAAAGTTACTATTTTTTTTAAATCTTTCTACATGGGAGCGGTGTATATTAGGAAATTTTCAATTAGTTTAGACCTGAACCTTTGCATTGTAGGTTAGAACCTACAAAAATTCCATACTTGCAAAACTTTTTAGATTTACCTTGTATTCACACACCCCTGCAAAGTGGGTCTTTGCAGACAGGAAAGGTAAAAGATTTATTTTTACTGCAAAATCATGCCTTTATATAGGATTAGCATGTGGATTATTTCAGGCAACAATGAGTTGATTTTTGAAGGAACCTTCACAACACAGTTTTGGAGCTCTGTCTTTTGTAACACATTTCGAACCTTTGGATATAGCCTTGATTTTCCAACTTTTAACCTGATACCAATAAAATGGACAAAGATAATATCACATAGAATTATTCTGAAGAACCACTGCTGCTGAGAAGTTCCAGGAGCTATAAATTAGACAAAAGCATCCATTTATTTGGGAGTAAGTTACAATATGGCTATAGCCTAAAAATATATAATGATTCAAGGAGGTATTTTGATGAACTTACATGGCATTTGTTGTGAACTACTATATCTTTAGTATTACACTGTTTTTCTTCTCATGATGTAAAGGTTCAAACTTCTGCTATCCTTTGATATGTGTTTGTTTTTATGAAGACTGCAATATTTTGTTTCCACTGCATTTTAAGATTTTTTAAAAATAACATTAAGTGAATATTGAAATTAAAAATTGTAACATCAGTTTTTTCTTCAATATACAGACTTCCTTTAATAAGTGTTGCGCTGGTTCAAGGTTGGGCATTGGGTGGAGGAGCAGAATTTACTACAGCATGTGATTTCAGGTAGGATGAAAATTGCATTAATTTCTTGCAGAAATATAATTAACTTGCTCAAATTCATTTTTGTCTTAATATCAATATTTTATATATTCTTAAATAGGATAAACCTATTTTCTTTTTTGAATATTTTCTTTTTGTCAGTCATTCAAGTAGATAATTTTTATCTAATATAACTTCATGATCACTTCATCACTATGCATTTTCAAAAAATTAACGAAACACAAGGTTTTAATATTTTGAATAGAGCAAATCCATATTAGCAAAACTCCTGGAAGGAAAGCTAAGGAAACATACGAAACTTTAAAATCCAAAAGAATTATACAAACAAAGGTGAGCAGCGTTAAAAAAGAAAAATAGAATGCAGAAAGAGAGACTGCTGTAGCTGTTTTCTCACCAATAAAAAGAGACTTTCTGAGATCCCTTTGTCTTCTTTCTGCTGTGATTTATAGCAACTTTGTGGGACTTTTGGGAAGATTAGGGAATAAAGATAGAGAAAGTTCTTTGGGACCAATAGCTCTTCAGTCCCTATAATTATTTTCAGTATTTGATAGCTGTATTATATAGAAATGACATTTTGTAAAATCTAATGCTTTAGACATCTAAACTGCTTTCTCAGTACCATTCCCAAGACCTACTAACACAGCTAGCTATAAGGAGACCAGTACAATGCTCCGTAAGTTATCTGTACAGGCTCACACACTGGAGCCTCTTTATAATGCAAAAGGTAGTATATATAGCATAATTAGAGGTGAAATGGCAAAACAGTAAAGAGCCTGAGCACTGATGTCAGGTAGACCTAGGCTGAATCCCAGTTTGCCACTTTTACCTATTTGACTTTGAGCAAGTATTTTACCTCTCTTCATCTCAGTTTCTTTATCTATAAAATGGAAGTATCTCCCTTAAATATTTATAAATAGATTTAAATAAGATAGTGAATATATAGGTTTTAGCATAATGTTTAACCTAAAGTTTACATAAGTATTCACATAATATTCTGGTTTAGAGTTTTAAGATTACCTTATACAACTGTCTCTTACCAATGCCAATATGGTAACATTCTGGCATACTTTGAAACTCACTGTCTTTTCATTTGGAATGTTTTCCAGTCTTTGGGCTAACCCTGGCCTTGCTATTTTTTAAAAAATTCATTATACGCTTGACCCTAGCTAAGAAAAATATTGGAGTATACATTAAGAGAAGACTTCTAGTAAACTTTTTGTCTCACTTTCAGACACTGAAGAGAAAGTCGTTCTGTGCTGACATGTAATGCTCTAGATATTTCAAAACATCATGTTGTACATTTAAAACATTTTTAGGCCTGGCATGGTGACTCATGCCTGTAATCCCAGCATTTTGGGAGGCTGAAACGGGTGGATCACCTGAGGTCAGGAGTTCGAGACCAGCCTGGCCAACATGGTGAACCCCTATCTCTACTAAAAATACAAAAAATTAGCCAGGTGTGGTGGCACATGCCTGTCTGTAGTCCCGCAACCTAGGAGGCTGAGGCAGAAGGATTGCTTGAACCTGGGAGGTGGAGGTTGCAGTGGGCCAAGATCGCACCATTGCACTCCAGCCTGGGCAACAGAGTGAGACTCTGTCTCAAAAAAAAATAAAAAATTAAATAAAAAATTAAATTTGTTGAGCTACAAATTATATACAATAAAATGAATGAATTTTAATTGTATGGTGTAAATGGATTTTGATGAATATATACATCCATGTAATCACCTCCACAATCAAGATTGAGAACATTTTTATCACCCCTATCTGTATGTCTTCGTATACCTCTTCCCAGTCAGTTCCCACCAAGGTAAACACTGATCACTTTCTCATTTTAAAATAGATTTTTAAAAAAGAATTTTACATAAATACATGTCATAAAGTATGTACTTTTTAATGTCTGCCTTCTTTAATTCAGTATAATTATTTTGAGAGTCATCCATGTTGTACCATATATGAATACTTTGTTCCTTTTTAATGTTGGAAAGTATTTTATTATGTGGATATTCAAGTTTGTTTCTGAGATTTATCTGTTTTTGCATTTTTCAGTGGTTTGTTCATCTTATTGCTTAGTAGTATTGCTTTCTATGCCTATGTAGCACAGTAAGTGTCATACATTAATCGGCACATGAGCTATTTCTGGTTTTGGCCTATTATAAATAAAGCTGTTGTGAACATTCATGTATAAGTATTTGTGTGGGCATATGTTATCATATCTTTTGGGTGAAAATCTAAGAGTGGAATTGCTGGGGTGATACGGTAAGTGTAAGTATATGTTTAACTTAAGAGCAAATATATTGGTTTCTTATATTTTCTAGGTGGGTTGTATAATTTTTATTCTCATAAGCAATGGAAGAAAGTTCCAGCTGCACCACATGGTGTACCAACATGTGGTACACCATGTGGTACTGTCAAGCTGTTTAGATTTAGCCGTTTGATGGGCGGGAACCATTGTGAGAGCTCATTGTGATTTCAGATTTAAATTTCCACAGTGACTCGTGTTGAGGATCTTGTGTTTATTGGCCATTAGATATATCTTCTTCTTTGTTGCTTCAAATCATTTGACTCTTTAAAAAAAATTTGATTTGTCTTATTATTATTGAACTGTAGGAGTTTTTTATATATTCTGTATAAAATTCCTTGGGATAGCAATAATTATAGTAGCAGAGGTGAAGTATGCTCATGTGTCTATGTCTATCTCGACTGTAATACTAAATAGTATCCACAGCCTTAGGAGCAATAATACTTTCTCACAGCCTGTGAGTTGTTTTTTTATTAGTAGTATCTTTGGAAGAGCAGAAATTTGAATTTTTAAAATGTTTTCAACTTCTCATTTGCACTAACTATACACTTATGACAAACTTGCAGAAATCATACATATAACTCCCACATACCTTTCAATCAGTTTCCCCAAATGTTAGTATCATATGTAGCCACAGTGCAATTATGGGAAATTAACATTGATTCAATACTTGTAATTAATCTACAGACCTCATTCAGTTTTTTTCAGTTATCATACTAAATTTTTTTTTCTCTGGCCCAGGATTCAGTCAAGGTCTGTTTTTTCAGATATAAATATAGCCATCCCAGTTTTCTTTCTTTTTTTCTTTTTCTTTTCTTTTTTTTGAGACAGAGTCTCTGTTGCCTAGGCTGAAGCGCAATGGCATGATCTCAGCTCACTACAACCTCCGCCTCCCGGGTTCAAGCAATTCTCCTGCCTGAGCCTCCTGAGTAGCTGCAATTAATTACAGGTGCCCACCACCACTCCTGGTTAATTTTTGTACTTTTAGTAGAGACGGGGTTTCACCATGTTGGCCAGGCTGGTCTCGAACTCCTGACCTCATGATCCAGGGCCCACCTCTGCCTCCCAAAGTGCTGGGATTACAGGCGTGAGCCACCATGCCTGGCCCCCAGTTTTCTTACGGTTAAGATTTCTGTGGTGTATCCTCTTCTGTCCTTTCATCTTTAACTTGGCTGCCTTGTTCAAAGTAGATTCTAGTAGACAACATATACTACGGTTTTGCTTTTTTATTCAGAATGATAATTTCTTCCTTTTAATTGGAGTGTTTGTTCCGTATATATAGCCAATGTTGTATTGATAAAATTGGGTTTAAATCTGCCATCTTGGTACAGGCATAACTCAGAGATATTACAGGTTTGGTTTCTTCCAGACCACCCCTATAAAGTTAATATCACAATAAAGTGAGTCACACGAATTTTTTTGTTTCCTAGTGTGTATAAAAGTTATGTGTACACTATACTGTAGTCTGTTAAGTATGCAATAGCCTTATATTTGAGAAAACAATGCATCTATCTTAATTAATAGGTAATTTATTGCTGAGAAATGCTACCAAGCATCTGAGCCTTCACCGAGATGTAATCTGGTGGGGAATCTTGCCTCAATTTTGATGGCTGCTAACTGATCAGAGTGGTGCTTCCTGATGATTGAGGTGGATGTGGCAATTTCTTAAACTAAAACAACAATGAAGTTTGTTGACCAATTGACTCTTCTTTCACAAAAGATTTCTGTGTAGCATGCAGTGCTGTTTGATGGCATTTTACCTATAGTAGAACTTCTTTCTGCCATTGATTTTTCAAATATAAATTTATGTAATATTCTAAATCCTTGTTGTCATTTCAACAATGTTCACAGCATCTGCACCAAAAATAGATTCCATCTTAAGAAACCACATATTTTGTTCATCCATAAGAAGCCACTCCTCATATATTCATGTTTTATCATGAGATTGCAGCAATTTGGTTACATCTTCAGGCTCTACTTCTAATTCCAGTTGTCTTGCTACTTCCATCACATCTGCAGTTATTTCCTTCACTGAAGTCTTGAACTCCTTAAATCTTCATGAGGGTGGAAAGCCAACCATGAGGGTTGAAAACAATTTTTTTTTTTTAATTTTTAACATAGTAGACGTATGTATCTATGGAGTACATGAGATGTTTTGCTACAGACATGCAATATGTAATAATCACATTATGGAAAATGGGGTTTCTGTCCCCTCAAGCATTTATCCTTTGTGTTACAGATAATCCAGTTATACTCTTTTAGTTATTTTTAAATGTATAATTAAGTTATTATTATAGTATTGACTACAGTCACCCTGTTCTGTCAAATAGACCTTATTCATTCTTTCTATTTTTTTTTGTACCCATTAACCATCCCCATCTCCCTGCCAACTCCACACTACCTTTCCCAGACTCTGGTGATTATCTTTTTATTCTCTATCTTTATGAATTCAATTGTTGATATGGTTTGGTTCTGTGTCCCCACCCAAATCTCATGTTGAATTGTAATCCTCAGTTTTGGAGGAGGGGTCTGGTGGGAGGTGATTGAATCATGGGGACAGACTTCCCCCTTGCTGTTTTCATGATAAGTGAGTAAGTTCTCACAAGATCTGGTGGTTTAAAAGTGTGTAGCACTTCTCCTTTAGCTCTTTCTCTCCTGCTCTGTCATGTGAAGATATGCCTGCTTCCGCTTCGTCTTCTGCCATGATTGTAAGTTTTCGGTGGCCTCCCCAGCCATGCTTCCTGTACAGTCTATGGAACTATGAGTCAATTAAACCTCTTTTCTTCACAAATTGCGCAGTGTCAAGTAGTTCTTAATAACAGTGTGAGAAAGGGTTTGTGGAATATTGCTCAAGAAATTTTTGCCAAGTACAGTGACCCTGAGATTTTCCCCAATGTTTTCTGGTAGTAGTTCCAGAGTTTGAGGTCTTAAATTTGTCTTTAATCTATTTTTTCCTTTGTGTGTGTGTGTGTGTGTGTGTGTGTATGTGTTTTGTTGTTTGTTTTCTGGGTGTTTTTTGTCTTTGATTTGATTTTTCTATGTGGTGATAGATAGGGGTCTAACTTCATTCTTCTGCATACAAATATCCAGTTTTCCCAGCATTATTTATTGAAGAGAATGTGCTTTCTCCAGTGTATGTTCTTGGTACCTTTGTCGCAAATGAGTTGCCTGTGTATCTGTAGATTGGTTTCTGGGTTCTCCATTCTGTTTCATTGGTTGTCTGTTTTTATGCTATTTTGGTTTTTGTAGCTCTGTAGTATAATTTGAAGTCAGGTAATGTGATTCCTCCTGGGCTGTTCTTTGTGCTGAGGATAGTTTTAGCTATTCTGTGTTTTTTTGTGGTTGCATATAAATTTTAGGATTTTTTTTCGATTTATGTGAAGAATGTCATTGGTATTTTGATGACAATTACACTGAATATCTAGATTGCTTTGGGTAGAATGGACATTTTAACAATGTTGTTTCTTCCAATCCATGAACGTAGAATATCTTTTCATTTTTGATGTCTACTTCAATTTCTTTCATTGGTGTTTTATAGTTTTCATTATAGACATGTTTCACTTCTTTGGTTAATTCATAGGTATTTAATTTTATGTGTGGCTATTGTAAATGGGATTACTCTTTTAATTTCTTTTTCAAATTGTTCACTGTTTACATATAGAAAAGCTACTGATTTTTTGTATGTTGATTTTTTATTTCGCAACTTTAGGCTTTTTTCCACACATAGATTGTATAATCTACAAACAAGGATAATTAGATTTCTTCGTTTCCAATTTGGATGCCCTTTATATCTTTTTCTTGTCTGATTGCTCTAGCTAGGACTTCCAGTACTATGTTGAACAACAGTTGTGAAAGTAGGCATCCTTGTTGCGTTGTAGATCTTAGAGAGAAGGCTTTCACCATTTCCCCACTCAGTATGATACTAACTGAAGGTCTGTCATATATGGCGTTTAGCATATTGATGCATGTTCCTTTTATACCTAGTTTCTTGGTGTGTGTGTGTGTGTGTGTTTGTTTTTAATCATGAAGGGATATTGAATTTTATCAAATGCTTTTTCAGCATGAATCCCTAGCTTTTGTCCTTCATTCTGTTGGTATGATGTATCACATTGATTCATTTGTGTATGTTGAACCATCCTTGCATCCCAGAGATAAATTCCACTTGGTCATGTTGAATGATTTTTTTAATGTATTGTTTAATTCAGTTTGCTAGTATTTTGTTGATGATTTTTGCATCAATATTCATTGGAGATATTGGCCTGTAGTCTTCTTTTTTCGAGATGTATTTATCTGGTTTGGTATCAGGGTAATACTTGCTTCAGAGAATGAGTTTGGAAGTATCTCCTCCTCTATTTTTCAGAATATTGGAATAGTTTGAGTGGCATTGCTGTTAGTTCTTCTTTAAATGTTTGTCAGAATGTAGCAATGAAGCCATTGCATCCTGGGTTTTTCTTTACTGGAAGACTTTTTATTACATCTTCAATCTCCTTACTAGTTATTGGTCTGTTCAGGTTTTAGATTTCTTTCTACTCAATCTTGCTAGGTTGTATGTGTCTAGGAATTTGTTCATTTCTTCTAGATTTCCCAATTTATTGACATGTAGTTGCTCATAGTAGCCACTAATAATCCTTGAATTTCTGCAGTATTAGTTGTAATGTCTCCTTTTTCATGTCTGATTTTATTTATTTGGAAGTCCCCCCTTTTTTTTTTTCTTTGTTAGTCTGGCTAAAGATTTGTCAATTTTGTTTAACTTTTCAAAAAAGCCAACTTTTTGTTTCATTGCTCTTTTGTATTTCTTTTCTTTTCTTTCTTTTTTTTTTGACAGAGTCTCGCTCTGTTGCCCAGGCTGGAGTGCAGCAGTGTGATCTCAGCTCACTGCAACCTCCACCTGCTAGATTCAAGTGATTCCTCTGCCTCAGCCTCCTGAATAGCTGGGATTACATGTGCGTGCCACCATGCCCAGCTAATTTTTGTATTTTTAGTAGAGATGGGCTTTCACCATGTCAGTTAGGCTGGTCTCGAACTCCTGACATTGTGATCCACCCACCTTGGCCTCCCAAAGTGTTGGCATTACAGGTGTGAGCCTCCACTCCCAGTCAATATTTTTTAAAATTTTGATTTCATTTATTTCTGCCCTGATCTTTAGTATTTCTTCTACTAATTTTTGGTTTGGCTTGCTCTTGCTTTTCTAGTTCTTTGAAATGCATTATTAGGTTATTTGAAATTTTTCTTGTTTTTTCATATAGGCACTTATAGCAATAAACTCCCTGTTAGTACTGCTTTTGCTGTATCTCATAGGCTTTGGTATGTTATGCTTCCATTATCATTTGTTTTAAGAGAATTTTCAGTTTCCTTAATTTTTTAATTGACCCATTAGCCATTCAGGAGCATATTGTCTAATTTCCATGTATTTGTGTAGTTTCCAAAATTCCTCTTGTTATTGATTTCTAGTTTCCATTGTGATCACAGAAGATGTTTGATATTGTTTTAATTTTTTGAATGTTTTAAGATTTGTTTTTTGACCAAACATATATGGTCTACCTTTAAGAATGATCCATGTGCTAAGGAAAAGAATGTGTATTCTCCAGCTATTGGATGAAATATTGCATAAATATCTACTAGGTACATTTGTTTCTATAGTGCAGATTAAGTCTGATGTTTCTTTGTTGATTTTCTTGTCTGGAAGATCTGTCCAGTGCTGTATTAGTCCATTCTTGCATAGATATAAAGAACTACCTGAGACTGGGTAATTTATAAAGAAGAGAGGTTTAATTTGCTCACAGTCCTACAGGCTGTACAGGAAGCATGGCTAGGGAATCCTCAGGAAATGTACAGTCATGGCAGAAGATGAAGGGGAAGCAGGCACATCCTACATGGCTGGAGCAGGAGAAAGAGAGAAAAAGGGGAGGGTACTACACACTTAAACAAGATCTCATGCGAAATCATTCATTATCACAAGAACACCAAGGGGGAAGCCTGCCCCCATAATCTAGTCACCTCCTCCTACAACATTAGGGATTATAATTCTACAAGGGATTTGGGTGAGGACACAAATCCAAACCGTATCAAATGCTGAACGTGGGGTGTTGAAGTCTCCAGCTATTACTGTATTGGGGCCTATCTCTCACTTTAGCTCTAATAATATTTCCTGTATATATCCAGTTGCTCCAGTGATGGGTGGCATATACATTTAAAATTGTCATAGCCTCTTGCTTAATTGGCCCGTTTATCATTATATAGTGACCTTCCTCATCTCTTCTTACAATTTTTGTCTTGAAATCTATTTTGCCTGAAATAAATATAGATACTCCTGTTTTCTTTTTGTTTTCATTGGCATGGAATATCTTTTTCCATTCCTTTATTTTCAGTCTTTGTGTGTCTTTATAGGTGAAATGTGTTTCTGGTACGCAACAGATCATTTGGTCTTTTTTTTTTTTTTTTTAATCCATCAACAGTCTATGTCTTTTGATTGCAGAGTTTAGTCCATGTACATTCAATATTATTATTGGTAGGTAAGGACTTACTCCTGCCATTTTATTTGTTTTTTGGGTTGTTTTGTGGTCTTTTCTTTCTTTTCTTCTGGTCTTCCCTTTTGTGATGATGATGTTCTTGGTGATTTAGCTTCTTGCTTTTAATTTTTCTGTGTATCTTTTACATTTTTTGGTTTGCAAATACTTTATCTTATTAGGCTTGCAAATACTGTCTTATAACTCATTATTTGAAGGTGATAACAACTGAACATTGTTTGGATAAACAAACATGCAAAAAGAAAATAATAAACACTTTATGCCTTAACTTTATCCTCCTGCTTTTTAATTTTTTGTTGTTTCTAGTTATATCTTATTGTACTGTCTGTGTCATGTAAAGTTGTTTTAGTTATTGTTTATGATTGGTTCATCATTTTGTCTTTCTACTTAAGACACAGTTACAGTGTTTTAATATTCTGTGTTTTTTTGTATGCTTACTATTACTAGTGAGTTTTGTACCTTCAGATGATTTCTTATTGCTCGTTGACATCGTTTTCTTTCCGATTAGAGTGCTCCCTTTAATATTTCTTGTAGGACAGGTCTGGTGTTGATGAAATCCCTCAGCTTTTGTTTGGAAATCTTTATTTCTCATGTTTGAAGGATATTTTTGCAGAATATACTATTCTAGCATGAAAGGATTTTTCCCTTAGCACTTGCACTATGTCATGCCATTCTCTCCTGGCCTGTAAGGTTTTCACTGAAAAGTCTTCTGCCAGACATATTGGAGCTTAATTGTGTGTTGCTGGTTTCCTTTCTCTTGCTGCTTTTGGGATCCTTTCTTTATTACAGACCATGATTTATCCTTGACCTTTGGAAGTTTATTAAATGCTTTGAGGTACTTCTCTTTGGGTTCAATCTGCTTTGCTGCTGTATAACCTTCTTGTACTTGGATATTGATGTCTATCTCTAGGTTTTGGAAGCGCTTTGTTATTCCTTTGAATAAACTTTCTAACCCTATCTCTTGCTCTGCCTCTTCTTTAAGGCCAATAATGCTTAGATTTGCCCTTTTGAGACTATTTTCTATATCCTGTAGGAACGCTTTTTTATCTTTTTTCTTTTGTTTCCTCCAGCTGTATTTCAAATAGCGTGTCTTCAAGCTCACTAATTCTTTCTTCTGCTAGATCAATTCTGCCATAAAAAGACTCTGATGCATTCTTCAATAGTATGCCAGTTGCATTTTTCAGCTCTAGAATTTCTGCTTGGTTCTTTTCATTTCAATCTTGTTCTTAAATTTATCTGATAAGATTCTAAATTCCTTCTCTGTGTTATCTTGAATTTCTTTTGAGTTTTCTCAAAACAACTACTTTGAATTCTCTGTCTGAAAAGTCACATATCTCTTTTTCCAGGATTCGTCTGTGATGCCTTATTTAGTTCATTTGGTGGGTACATGTTTTTCTAGGTGTCCTTGATACTTGTAGATGTTCTTTGGTATCTGGGCATTGAAGAATTAGGTATTTATTATAGTCTTCACAGTCTGAGCTTGTTTGTAGTGGTCCTTCTTGGGAAGACTTTCCAGATATTCAGAAAGACTTAGGTGTCATGATCTAAGCTGTGTCTGCTTTAGAGGGCACCCGAAGCCCAGTAATGCTGTAGTTCTTGCAGACTTGTGGAGATACTGCCTTGATGGTCTTGGAGAAGATCCAGAAGAATTCTCTGGATAACCAGGCAGAGACTCTTGTTCTCTTCCATTACTTTCTCCCAAACAAATGAAATCTCTCTCCCTGTGCTGAGCCCCATGGAGCTGAGGGTGGAGTGAACCAAGTAGCCCTATGGCCACCACCACTAGGACTGTGCTGGGTCAAACCTGAAGCTAGCACAGCACTGGGTCTTGCCCAAGCCTTCCATAACCACCCCCTGGATACCGCCTATGTTCACTTGAGGCACTAGGGCTCTATAATCAGCAAGTGGCAAAGCCAGCCAGTCCTGTGTTCTTCCTTGCAGGGTGATGATTTCCACTAGGCTCTGGACAAGTCCAGAGGTGCTGTCTGGGAGCCTGACCCTATGGTCAAAAACTTTAGAAGTCTAGCTGGTATTCTGACTTGCCTGACCTGTGAACTCAGACCACAAAACGTAGACCTTTCCAGTCTTCTCTCCCCTTTCCAAAGGTGGAGGAGTGTCGCCCCACGGCCCTGTCACCACTGGCTCACAGGGAATACTGCCAAATGATCGTTGATATTACGGTGAAAATCTGTTATCTGTTGTAGCCACCTTCATCAATAACCCTAGCTAGATCTTCAGGATCACTTGCTGCAGCTTCTATGTTACCCCTTACTGCTTCACTTTGCACCTTTGTATTATGGAGATGACTTCTTTCCTTAAACCTCATAAACCAACCTCTGATGGTCTCAAACTTTTCTTCTGGAGCTTCCTTACCTCTCTCAGCCTGTGTACTGTTGAAGAGAGTTAGAACATTGTTCTGGATTAGCCTTTGACTTAAGGAAATGCTGTGGCTGGTTTGGTCTTCTATCCAGACCACTAAAACTTTCTTCATATCAGCAATAAGACTGTTTGACTTCCTTATTATTCATGTGTTCACTGGATTAGCACTTTGAATTTCCTTCAAGAACTTTCCTGTTGTACTCATAACTTGGCTTTTACCCTGAATTTTATGGTAATTACTTTCTTGCTTTCCTTTATAGTTTTATAAGCTAAATATTCCAAAATAAATACAATTTTTATTTTTTTGACTTCATATAAATGGCATCATATGGTAGTAGAAATAGAATGAGAAAAGATTCATATGCTAACTTATGAAAAACAGTAAATTTTATATTTATTTTTCTTTTTTATAATTTATGACTCAGGTTTCAGTTCATCCGTTAAAATATGTCACTTCATGTTCACACAGACAGAGATTTTCCAGTTTTTTTGGTGTATAAGACAGTTTACAGAAATCCTAACCTCTTGAAAACTAGTGTTCAATAATGGGCAGAATTCTTATGCATAATTAAAAAAGGTGATTTCACATGACAGTGCCCTCTGCTGTCAGCAGTGCAGATTGCATTAGAATGCTGCTGTTACTACCTTTTATTCTGTGAGGAGAAAGCAGTCATTGGCTTTATGCTTGATGTGACTAAACAGGAAATGTTCTATGTGTGAAAGTATTAAATGCATTCCTCACTTTACACTGAAATACAGGTAGTTATGAAATATATAATTTCAACACATATATAAATATAAAATGTACATCTAAATATATAATTTAAAAAATTTTAAGACTGGGCACAGTGGGTCAGGCCTATAATCCCAGCACTTTGGGAGACCGAGGTGGGTGGATCACCTGAGGTCAGGAGTTCAAGACCAGCGTGGCCAACTTGGTGAAAACCCATCTCTACTAGAAATACAAAAATTAGCTGGGCATGGTGGCAGGCGCCTGTAATTCCAGCTACTCGGGAGTCGGAGGCAGGAGAATCGCTTGAACCCGGGAGGCGGAGGTTGCAGTGAGCTGAAATCACGCCATTGCACTCCAACCTGGGCAACAAGAGTGAGACTCTGTCTCAAAAAGAAAAAGAAAAAAAAAAAAGAATCTTAAGCTATATGTAAGTGTGTGTTATTACACTGAAAAATCCTCTGTGTAAAAGAAAATGAAAATTCAAGAAAATTAAGACTTTCTAGATGTCATTTGGAACAAGTGAAAACCCTCTAACATAGATTCCGGCGTTCATCTTTATTAGATTTTTGCACCATCCTTCATATTGATTTCTCATCGATGTTTAAGTGTAGTTAGGGTTTAGGACAGAAAAGCACAATAGCAGGAAAAATAATCCTTTAATACTGCTAAATTGCCTAGCTGTCATTCTCTAATTGAAGAAAATGTAATGAATCCTAGAGCTTCATAAAATATTTAATTTTATTTGTTACAAGATGTCTGAGGGTACTGTCTACACTCAGTATCTGGAGATACCAGGTGCTATTGTCAAAAAGCTTCTGATGAAAACTTACTCATTTTTGGACCAGCTTTTCTGAAAGTCGTGTTTGTTTATTAAACATATTTTAGCACCCATGTGCTAGGCACAGCCATTCACAAAACTTATGCCTTGGTTTTCTGTTTCATTTTTCTAGTAATATGTTTTTGTTATATTTTACAAAATTATTGGTCTGCAATCGATTAGACAGCTTTTTTAAAAATGAAGAAGAAATTGATCCTTGACCAGAGAAATTTGACAAGCACTGTCCTAGGCTATTCAGCCTTTTTAAAACCCACATACCAAAAGCAACTATAGTTCTTAAATGTTAGAGGCTAATAGAGAGGATTGCATACTGAATGAACTACATTGGTAGCCCCTGTTTCCAGGAAGTGATAAATCAGTACAAGTTCCTCTAGCTGATTTTTTCCCCTTTACTTTATCAATACCTCACCAGTTATTTTCTATGACAGATTGTTTTAATTATTTCCTAAGAATGTCTGCTTGTTCTAAAACAACATGGAAAGCTTTGATATTATTTGCTAAAAAGATAAGTTCCTTCTTTTATGTGTGTTGGCCCTTTTAGCTTGTTTAACTTTCTTACCTTGGAGAATTGCCTGGAATTCACTCAACTGACATTTTCATCCATGCCAATGGAAGTACTTCAGCAGACGGAGATACTTAATATGAATATATAAAAGAAATGAACTCATGTAGCATTCTAACACTGTCCCCTTCCGCCAAAACCCTGTGAGCACCAGCTGATAATAGATGTAATGAATACATATGTCAGAAACACTCAGTTCTACTTTGCATCAATAGACCCTCACTTGAGTCATACTGTTCATGTAAAATATTCCAAGAGAAAATGGCTTTTAAAAACCATTTTTTAAAAGCAAAAGACTAACATAAATTAAAAATTGGTATTTCTCAATGGTCAGAATCTAGTCAAGCATTATGTTTCCATTGATGTGAGGAAATGGAAAGCTAGAAATGTGACAAAACAATA
>NW_012119177.1:726356-734372 GCF_000951035.1 Colobus angolensis palliatus | reverse complement strand
CATGTAGTAGTTTTCTGTTGCTGCTATAACAAACCACCACAAATTTTGTGGCTTAAAACAACACAGTATTATCTCACAGATGTATAGGTCTGAAGTCCAGCTGGGCTCAGCTGGTTTTTCTAAACTTGTCTGGAGACCAAAATCTAAGTGGAGTGGGTTCTGAAGACTCTAGGGGAGGATTAACTCCCAGGCTCATCCAGGTTCCAACTGGTAGAACTGGGTTACATGCACTTGAAGGACTGAAGTCCCTGTTTCCTTGCTGCCAGCTTGGGGACGAGTCTTTGCTCCTAGAGGCTTTCTGAATTCCTTCTCATGCTTTCCATGTGGCTTCTCCAGCAGTGGCGAGTCAAATTCCTCTCATACTTTGAATCTCTCTTATTTATCCTTATGCTTCATTTCTCTGACTACAGCTGGAAAATTTTCTCTGCTCTTAAGTGTTCTCATGATCAGATTGTGTCCACTCAGATAATCCAGGATAATTTTCCTATTTTAAGGATGTGACTTTAGTTACATCTGCAGAGTCTCTTTTGCCATGTATGGTAACACATGCACAGTTGCCAGGTATTAGGTCATCTCTTCAGGGCCAATCTACCTACCACATATGGGCTCGGCATAGGGAGTTTAATTGTCAGATTTGTTCCTAACTTTTATATTTCTGTTTCATTGCCAGTGAAAAGTGATAACTTTGTTATTCTAATTTTGTAAACTGTATTTTTATTATTTTTTTAAATGTTTGCTTACTTTTTAGAAAACAGTAATAGTACCCACGTACAGTCATGCATTGTTTAATGACAGGAACACATTATGACCAATGTGTCATTAGGTGATTTTGTTGTTGTGCAGACATCATAGTATGTAGTTAAACCTAATTATACCATCTAGGGTGCAGCTTACTACATACCTCGGCTATATGGTATAGCTTATTGCTCATAGGCTACAAACCTGTAAAGTCTGTTACTGTATTGAATACTGTAGGTATTTGTAACAAATGGTAAGTATTTGTGTATCTAAACAGAAAAGGTACAGTAAAAATGCCATATAAAAAATAAACGGAATGCTCGTATACGGTATTTATGGTGAATGGAGCTTGCAGGACTGAAAGTCTCTCTGGGTAAGTGAATGAGTGAGCGGTGAGTGAATGTGAAGGCCTAGGACATTACTGTACACTTAGAATGTACTCCTTTTACTTTTATATATAAAAAATTAAATGTAAACAGCCTCAGGCAGCTCCTTCAGAAGAAATTCCAGAAGACAGCATTAACTGTAACTTTTGTACTATATAAGGTTTTTAATTTAAAAAAAACTGTTTGGCCGGGCGTGGTGGCTCAAGCCTTTAATCCTAGCACTTTGGGAGGCCGAGACGGGCGGATCACGCGGTCAGGAGATCGAGACCATCCTGGCTAACACAGTGAAACCCCGTCTCTACTAAAAAAAAAAAAAAAATTCAAAAAATGAGCCGGGCAAGGTGGTGGGCGCCTGTAATCCCAGCTACTCGGGAGGCTGAGGCAGGAGAATGGCGTAAACCCAGGAGGCGGGGCTTGCAGTGAGCTGAGATCCGGCCACTGCACTCCAGCCTGGGCGACAGAGCGAGACTCCGTCTCGGAAAAAAAAAAAAAAAAAAAGTTTTTGTTCTTTTGTAACAGCACTTCATGTAAAACACAAATACATTGTACAGCTGTACAAAAGTATTGTCTTTTTTTATATTCTTATTCTATAAGCTTTTTCTATTTTTATTCTATTTATCTTTTTTTTTTTTTTTAATTAAAAGCTAAGACAAACACACATATTAGCCTAGGCCTACATAGAGTCAAGATCTTCAGGAGCAGTAATATGCATGCATGGAGCTGTCATCTACTATGATGATAATGCTGTCTTCTGGAATTCCTCCTGAAGGACCTGCCTGAGGCCATTTTACATTTAATTTCTACATATAAAAGTAAAAGGAGTACACTCTAAAATAACAAAAAGTATAGGTCGGGTGTGGTGGCTTATGCCTGTAATCCTAGCATTTTGGAAGGCCAAGACAGGAGGATTGCTTGAGCTCAGGAGTTGGAGACCAGCCTGGGCAACATAGTGAGACACAAAAAATACAAAAATTAGCTGGGCATGGTGGCACATGCCTGTAGTTCCACTACTGGGGGAGGATGAGGCAGGAGGATCGCTTGAGGCCAGGAGGTCAAGGCTGCATTGAGCCATTATGGCACCACTGCACTCCAGCCTGGGTGACAGAGTGAGAACCTTTCTCAGAAAAAATAAATAAATAAATAAAGCGTAGTACAGTAAGTACCTGAGCCATTAACATGGTCATTTATTATTATCAAGTATTATGTAATGTACATAATTGTATGTGCTATACTTCTGTACAGGTAGCAGTGCAGTAAGTTTGTTTTTAACAGCATCACCACAAAAATGTGAGTAAAGCATTGTTCTATGACATTACAATGGCTATGATATCACCAGGCTATCGAAATTTTTCAGCCCCATTATAATCTTATGGGACCATTGTCATACAGTCCATTGTTGACTGAAATGTTGTTATTCAGTGCATGACTGTATCCCTAATTTATAAAGGATTCTCTGATAGACATTATTTTAAACATAATTATACCTGTAGTATGGATGGTTAGCTTGGTTTCAAGATCAAGATTCCAGAATGTGCTCCAGGAAGTACTTAAAACACTCATTCCTTGTTTCTACTTTCTAATTCTAGTTATTCTAAAAACATGGGAAAACAGAGAAAAATCTTATTCTAAAAACATGGGAAAATAGAGAAAAATCTCTCAAAACTACCTTAGAAAAAAGAAAATGACAGACTGCTTGGCTTTTAGCATCAACTTTTGGCAGAAAAAGCATGTACACATTTCTATATATCTAATATTTAATATTTTACTATTGAATTTGGTACGAGAGAGAAACTGGAATTGTATTTTTTAATTTTTAATTTTGAAATAATTACAAACTTGCAGAAAAGGCATGAGAGTAATACAAATAATTTCCCTGTGCCATTCATTCAGATCCAACAATTTTTAACATTTTGTTATTGTGTTTTATCTTTGTGTATCATATATTTTTTTCACCCAGACTAAGGGTAAAGTATTGTACTGTGTTCAAACGTTACTTAGATTAGTTCACTGTTGTTTTTGTTGTTTTTCCTTCTTTGATGTTGAAATGGTCTTGGGTGAATTGTCTCGTTGTCTGAGGTGTCTTCCAAGCTCCTTGTCTCACAATCAAGAAAATTAAGTAGCGTGGACACAAGGGGGGAGGTTGGAGTGAAAGTTTAATAAGTGAAAGAAGAAAGCTCTTCACAGTGGAGAGGGGGCCCGAGTGGGTTGCTGTTTTTACAGTTGAATCCAAAAGCTTTTATAAGAAACTCCCCTCATCTGTAGCTATTTGTGTAACTCTCCTTATCTGTGCAGCTGTGGGTATGCCTTGGGTAAGCACAAAGTGCAGATTCTCTTGTTTGAGTAACTTGCAGGTCTGTTTCAGGTAAGCCCACCCCTGTTCCTGTGCAAGTTCCCACAGAGCCTACCATTTATATGCCTGAAAAGGGGAGGAACCTTTTTCCTGGAAGCCTGCTAATCACACAAAAGAAAAAAGGCTCTCTGTTGGGTCTCGCTTTCTTCTTAGTGTAGTTGCAGTTTAGTTTTTCCCCAGGCTGTTCTGTTTGTGCCTGTAGCTGTGATTTTTTCAGGCTATTTCTCCAAGGACTAGCCTTAGCTGTCTGCCTGATTTTTCCTTTTCTCCCTCAATGTGATTTCATTTGAAAATACCTCGCTTCCGTTTTTGCATTCAGTTTAAATTTTTTCCCTTGTTTCCAGCCTTATTTTATGTCTTGAATATGTTAGAATGTTGCACTGAATAACTTTATGTATACTTTTTAGTAATAATTGGTGGCATATCTTAAGGATAAACACTAGAAATAGGATTGCTGAATCAAAAGTTAAACAAATATTAATGAGTTAATGAATATTTATTATTGCCGAATTTTTTCCATAAGAGATAGGCAAGTCTGCATTCCCTCTAGTCTGTTTCACTTAGCCTTGTCAACAGAGCCTACTATTAAGCTTTTGAATTTGCCAATTTCATGGGTAAGGAACAACATTTCAGCATAGTTGTAATATGCATTTCTTTCTTTTCTTTTTTTTTCTTTTTGAGGCAAGGTCTTGCTCTGTCTCACCCAGGCTGGGGTGTATAGTGGTACGATCACTGCTCACTGCAACTTCCGCCTCTAGGGCTCAAGTCATCCTCCCACCTCAGCCCCCGGAGTAACTGGGACTACAGGTATGCACCACCACACTTGGCTAATTTTTGTATTTTTTGTAGAAACGGGGTTTCGTCATGTTGCCCAGGCTGGTCTCAAACTTGTGAGCTCAAGTGATCCATGGCCTCCCGAAGTGCTGACATTGCAGGCATGAGCCACTGCACACAGCCCATTTCCGTTAAAGTGAAGTTGATTATGGTCTCATATGTCTTAAGGACCATTTAAACATTTTTTTGGTGAATTATTTATTCACATTTTGCTTATTTCTCAACAGGATATTTGTTTTTTTCCCTCAATTTTTTTTAAAGTTCTTCAAGTATTAGGGATAATGTCATTATCTGTGGTATGTTTTGCATATATTTGCTCAGCTTGTCTTTTGACTTTGCTTGTTTTTGGTTTTTATTCTTTTTTGCCATGCAAGCCTTTTTAAAAAAACATAGTCCACTTCGGGAGGCTGAGGCAGGCGGATCACGAGGTCAGGAGTTCGAGACCAGCCTGGCCAATATGAAGAAACCCTGTCTCTACTAAAAATATAAAAAAATTTAGCCAGGTGTGGTGGTGCGCACCTGTAGTTGCAGCTACTCTGGAGGCTGAGGCAGGAGAATCACTTGAACCTGGGAGAGGGAGGTTGCAGTGAGCCAAGATCATGCCACTGCACTCCAGCCTGGGCAATGGAGTAAGACTCCATCTAAACACACACACACACACACACACACACACACACACAAAAGTAGTCATATCTGTCAGTCTTCTTAAAAGTTGCATCTGGATTTCGAGTGGTAATTTAAAAGCCTTTCCATACACCAAGGTTATAGAGAAGTTCATGCATGTTCCTTCTAGTACTTGAATGGTTTTGTGTTTTACGTTTATATATCTAATCCATTTTGAGCTTATTTTCATGTATGGTGTGAGTAATGGATCTTATTTCATCTTTTTTCCAAATGATTATTTGTCCCAACAGCATTAGTTTTAGAAAGCCTTCTGTGTTCCAGTGATTTGAGGTAACACTTGATCATGTACTAGATTTCCACTTGCAGTTATTAGTCTGTTGAGAGATTTTCTGTTGGTGTGTTGTTTCCAATTTTTCTCTAAAATGATTAATGCTGTGATAATTACCTTATGCAAAAGGCTTTACTCACATTTCAGATTATTTCCTGAAAATAAATCATGTAAGTAGCACAAATACTTAATCAAAGGATATGCAGTGTTAACAAGGCTTTTGATAACTGCTACGTTATCTTCTAGGAAACACTCTACCAATTTATATTACCACCAGCAGAAAATGTCTGTTTGAGAGCATCCTTTCTTACAATGAGTATAATCTTTTAAGGTATCTTTTATAATTTTGATAATCAAAAATTATATTTAAATTTTATTTGCCTTTTTAGAGATTTTTGGTGATGCATAAATTTTCATGTTGGCTGATTTGTATGTGAATGAATTCTCTGCATTTTCTTTTCCCATTTCTCCTTTGGGGTATTGAGCTGTTTATACACCAAATGAAAAGCACATTTTTATTCCTTTATCTCCCTAGTGAAATAAAATTCTCAACTATCCAATTACAGCCTCCCTATTTGATTTGTTTTCAATCTCTAATGCTGTTTTCATGAATATAAATAACCCTCAGCCTAGGTATTAGCATTTCCAGCTGCTACCCATTAGTTCAAAGTATATTACAAAGAAAGGGAGCTGTAAACATGCTTATCCCAAAGGAGCTTACAAGGTAGCCTTTTGCACTTTGGGAGGCCAAAGCAGGTGGATCACCTGAGGTAAGGAGTTCGAGACCAGCCTGGCCAACATGGTGAAACCTCGTCTATACTAAAAATACAAAAATTAGCTGGGTGTGGTGGTGGGCACCTGTAATCCCACCTACTTGGGAGGCTGAGGCAGGAGAATCACTTGAACCCAGGAGACAGAGGTTGCAGTGAGCCGAGATTGCACCACTGCACTCCAGCCTGGGCAATGGAGTGAGACTGTGTCTCAAAAAAAAAAAAAAAACATACTGGCTTAATAAATACAGTACAATATTACACACACTTGCACATACACAAATAAATGCATGCACACACAATCTCGCCCCCACCCCAATTCGAAAATAACAAATCCCATTTTTGATTTGGAAGTAACTTTACTCTGAATAGGAGATGTCCACTTCAGGAAGCGGTCACGTCGCCCATGTTGCTTTGTTTTGTAGTTACCACATTACTTGGAAGTTCTTACTTTAGAGCTGTGACATCAAGAAAATCTACCTCTGATCATGCCAGGATTACTGAATGTTAAAATCAGACTTAAATATCACAAAACATTTTTATGTCTGCTCCCCCCTCACAACCACACACACAAATAAAAATTTTCACACATTCAACTATATACCTTCTTACTCAAGCAGTCTCTTTGCATAAAATGAATGGAAACTCATGAAGCCAATCATCTGAGACTTGGAAATCAGAAAAGTGAGATTATAGGGAGAATTTTTGGGTTCTCTTTTCCATAGTTTGTTTTGTGATGTTATAGATGGTAGAAAACAAAAGGGAGAAGGTGCCAGGAAAATATATGTGTGAACAAGTAAGTTTATGTTGGAGGCATAATTGTAAAGTATTGTTTGTGGTCAGAGATACTGTTGCTAATTCTATAATTTTCTATGCTATATTTCCCCATGTGAGCAATTTACTTCCTTGTCCTTGGCCCTTTATGCAATCAGTGTAAACGGACTAGCAGTTTCTGGCCCTACACTAAAGCTTATTTATACTTAAATCAGTGATTCCAAACTTTAAATGTGTAACATGATGTTAATTTTGTAACATCAGTGATTTAAAATTTTAAGATATTTATCTTACTTGTATTGAACAGTTCTCTTTAAAGAAATCTTAGAGGGGAAAGTGTCTTACCTGTTTTTTAAAAGATCAGCTTGCAATCTTCTGCTTCAACCGTATCTGTAGTAGAATACAGCATTATTTCTAATTTTATTTGGCAATATAAAAATTGAATATGTCTTTTGGTCTCCATTTATATAACCAACATCGAAGAACAAGAGTATTTGCTGGTTATACAGTGTTGAGTATAGCTCTTTTACTTTGAATATTTAGAGGTTATGTGATTTTAATCCAGGGGACAACTTTATACCTTCACTAGCAGAAACACTACTGTTATTTTTACTGACCTATCAATACCACCAACTTAATGGTAATAAAAGCTAGTATACATAGTTTATTATGTATCAGACTACAAAATATGTACAACTTTTATATTTCAAAATAAAAGTAGGTAATACTGTATTCTCTTGTAGACTTGTCTGAGGCAATTTCACACATATTTTTTAAAACATAAAGACACTATAAAAGAATTGTGGAGTATATATGTTCAGAGTATCTATCAAGAGACGCAGAGATGTTAAGTACCTTCCTAAGACCTAGAGATGAATCTTCCTCTTCTCTTTTTACCATGCTCCTTTTGCCTTCGCTGTATTTTATCATGTGTGGTATGTAGCCAGTCTAGTGGCCATGCTAGGATTTCAAGCCCAGCAGTCTGGCTCCTGAGTATGCACTTCACATCAAAGCTGTACATTCTTCCAATTCAATTATTGATATTTCCATCCTTCATCACAGAATTTACTAGAAGTACCTTGCTTTAATAATCAACATAACGGCCGGGCGCGGTGGCTCAAGCCTGTAATCCCAGCACTGTGGGAGGCCGAGACGGGCGGATCACGAGGTCAGGAGATCGAGACCATCCTGGCTAACACAGTGAAACCCCGT